>NW_006399762.1:21971246-22016869 GCF_000299155.1 Elephantulus edwardii
ACGGCAGTGTAGTAGGATTTGAAATCAGGGAGTGAGATACCTCCTACCATTCTTCTATTCTTAAGGAGTGCTTTGCTTAAATTTTGAGGGAAGCTTATTAAAAAAATAAAAAGCTGTAACAGATTACCTAAATAACTAAAACCAAACCAGTGAGATGAATATTCAAAAACTCAGACTTCTAATTATACACCATCACAAAATAACTATAATTTGCAAAGAAAAGCATATTATCAAAGACTCAGTCTCCCTCTCACCTCTTAATATAGGAGATAAGTCCCCAAAAACACTCTTGGAAAATTTTACATCTCCTGAAAACAATACTGTAAACAAAATGTCAGTTCCTTGTAAGCCAAATATTATTTATGCAGACCCTAAAGTCAAATCTCTCTGAAGTATTAACAGCTGATGTTTCTTGGTGTTTACTCCCAGAGGTACTTGATTTTTAATGGGAGTTTTGAAACCCAAAAAATAATTGTTACTATTATTCTACTGCAGTAGGCCATAGGTGGAATGAATGTAGAGAGATCATACCTGACGTGTTTTGTCTTTGACAAATTACTTTATGTTTATGACCTATCACAACCATAGCCATTACCCACCCATCTATCACTGGAGGTTTGAATGTGTTACTGTGATGCTGAATGGGTTTCAAAGGACTTCGCAGACTAAGAAGGATTAGGAAGAAACCCTTAGCAATTTACTTCTGAAAATTAGGCAATGAAAAAGCCATGGATCATAACTTTCTGGCCATAAATTACTATGGAGATTGGCACCAGACTAGGCAGGCAACATTTAGTTCCACTGTGCATAGGGCTACCATGGCCCATGAGACACTTCGAGAGCAGAAAACAACAGCAACAACCTATCACAGTATTTCGTACTTAGTGTTGTTGTTAGGTGCCATCCAGTCGACTAAGACACTTAGCTACCCTACAAACAACGAATACGAACTGTGCTCTATTCTGCACCATTCTCAAGATCCCAAATATGTTTGAGTTTGTTACAGTCACTGTCAATACATCTCATAGAGAAGCTTTCTCTGACTTTCTCCATTTCCCAGCAGGATATATCTTTTCCAAAGACTGATCTCTTCTGAAAACATGTCAAAAGTGTATGAGATGAAGTTTCACCATCCTTGTCCCTAGGAAGTCCCTTGGTAACACTTCTGTTACAGCTGACAGTTGTTGTTGTTGTTGTTAAGTGCCATTGAGTCATAGATGACTCATAGTAACCTGAACAAAAGACCTGAACATTTGTAAAACTTCAGTCATTTCTTCATGTTCATAGAGTTTCCAGAGGCAAGCCATTTTGGAAGTGGATGCCACTCCTGCTTCTAAGATTGTTTTAATCAGGAAGCTCCACCAAACACTATCCACAGTATCTAGTTAATAAATTAATCTCAAATTGCTTAATTCTGGATAAATTGTCAACTCTAAATTACTGTATCTTACTTGGATACACAATCAATACACTTGGTACCACCAGTCAGGATATCTAGAGATGGATTGCACTGGGAAGGTCTGTAGTCAAGATTCTCAAAATTCATGAGGAGCAATGATATTAGTTTAAAGACTAAGATGTGCTTGATTTGGGCCATGGTCTTTCAATAATTTGCTATGCTTCTGAAAGCTGTGCAAGGAATAAGGATGACAGAAGAAAAAGTGATGCTTTTGAAATGCAGTGTTGTAGAAGAGTGCTGAATATTCCATGGACTGCCAAAAGAATGAACAGATATGAATTAAAGGAATGTGCTTCTTGAAGGCAAAGGTAATAAAATGTAGTCTCACATACTTTGGGAATGTTTCTAGGAGAGCCTATTCATTGGAGAAAGACATCATGCTTGGGAAGGTGCAGGGACAGTGAAAGAGAGGAATACCCTCAACTAAATTAATTGACTTCTAGGAAAACAAACAGATTCATCCGGGTGGTTCCTTGGAGGCAAGGATTCTGAGGCTCCGTCTAACATACTTTGGACATGTTGTGAGGAGAGACCGGTCCTTGGAGAAGGACATCATTCTTGGGAGGGTGGAGGGACAGCACAGGAGGGGAAGGCCCCCTATGAGGTGGATTGATTCAGTGACTGGGATAATCAGGATGGGAGTGTCAGAGACAGTGTGACTGGCACAGGACAGAGCAGAGTTTAGGGCTGTTGTACACAGGGTCGCTATGAGTCGTAAGCGACTTGACGGCACATAACAACAACAACAAATGAATTGATACAATGACTGCAGCAATAGGTGTAACTGTGTTACAGTTGTGAGGATAATGCAAGATAGGATGAGTTTTACTCAAGTTGACAACACCAAACAACAACATACCAGGGACAATTAAAGACTGAGGAGGCTGTCTATTACTCCTCAAATCATGTTGGATGGACCTTGTATTCAAATATCTAGTCTAGATTATAAATTTGAACGCTTGTTTCTAGTAGCATATCAGTAGTTTACACAATGCTGAATCCAAGATTAAATTTTTAAAAAAGGATTTAAAAATGAAATTATTTGAGAAAAATGGGGAGTTATCAAAATGTCTTTAAGAAGAAAAGGAAAAACAAGACAGAATGAGCAAGTGGTGGGGGGAAAAGAACCTTCTTTAACTTTCCTATCTCTATGCTCTGGTAACATAGTGGTAAGAAGTAGAGTAAACAGGTCAAATCTACCAGCTGCTCCTTGGGAGTGGGTTTTCTCCTTATGTTCAGTTACAGCCTCTGAAAACCCACTGAAGGATCAGCTCTGATACTGTTCTGACTAGATGACAATAAACAACAACAATCTTTATAATTAAGGAGAAAAGGCAGATTTTCAACCATAAGAAAGAATATATAGAGAGTTGTCTTTTGATGATTCTGCAATTATTTCCTGTATTCATATATATGATAAGACAGAAATAGTCTACAGAGTTATGCTTGAATCTGGTCTCTGAATGATGACTAACCTACTGTCCCTGTAAGCTGTCACACTGGGAATCTTAAATCTATTTTTCTTTTTATTTTATTTTATTTTATTATTTTTTTGTGAGTGAATCGTCAAATCAGATCTGACTGGTACAGGAGGAGATTGTCCCTCTTTCCCCGGCAGAGCATCTGGTGGATTTGAACCATGCGCCTCTGGGATTGTAGTTTCAGCTCCTTACCACTAGGCCACCAGAGCTCCCTTAAATCTATTTTTCTTATGTAAAACAACGTTTTTGCTCATGTTAACATCTATGGCTGGCAAAAGTAGTATCAAGTTACTAAAAAAAAGTCATCTTGTTGCTTATTTCCAGTTTGTGATACTATTGATAGGACCGTGGTGATACTGTGACTAACTACTCTACTGCTAACAGAAGGCCTAGTGGGTTGACTTTTAAAAAAAAAAGTGAGGTAGCAGTGTGCTTCCTTGTGGAAATACTTCCATTTGAAAATATTTCCGTATTTCTATAAATACATCTACAGAAACTATTGGGCAGTTCTACTTTATTATGAGTCAAAAAAAGATAGTCTTGTCTTCTCCAGTCACAAATTGTCTTTGCCTAGTAATTATACTGGAACTCTGAATATTCATTCTCTTTACATGCCTGGCATATGTTCAATTACCTTGGTTTCAGTAATGCTGGGAAAGAGATGTGTTTTTAATGGTTTAGTGTGTCATTATATCTGCCTGTGTTTTCTAATAATAGCATGACTAATTAGCCTTTCTTTCTAAGTATTTTCCTACCACTGTCAACGACAGGAAACAAATTGATGATTTTGAGTTGTGATGTTGGAGAAGGGTATCAAATATTGCATGGAATGCCAAAAGAACAAGCAAATACATCTTGGAGAAAGTACAACCAGGGTGCTCCTTACAGGTGAGGATGATGAAGCTTCATCTCACATACATTTAGGCATGTTGTTAGGAGGGACCAGTCCTTGAACAAAGACATTATACTTGGAAAGGTGGAAGATCAACAAAGAGAGAAAGACTTCATAGAGGTAGATTAGCACAGTGACTGTAACGGTGGGTTTAAGTATATCAAAGATGATGAGGGAAGGCACAGGATAGGGCAAGGTTCAGATCTGTTCTTCATAGGTCACTATGAATTATACTTGATGTATGGGCATCCAACAACTATCAATTCAGAAAAATAGGCAAATATGCAGAGATGTGAACACTATTTTATGACAATCTCCCATACGTTTACACTTTTTAACTGGCATTACGTAGTCACTTCTCTGACGAACTCTTCTTGGATTATTTGCTCACTTATACTATAATGTATCGTTTTACATGCTGTATGATACTTTTTCAACTAGTTTTTATACTATTATCTAGAAAGCCAAATCATATATTTATGTAAAAGGAGAAAAGGGCCACAAAAGGAAGCCCTTATCTGACCTCTGCTAACTCTACAAGGAGGAACTGCCTCTAATATCACCATCCACAGCCCAGAACTAATTCCCGTATGGTCAGATATGTCCCCTATGTTCCCTCACTTCTTTACACTAATATTAATGTTCTACTGGGTCCTAAATCCATTGTAATAGCTCACAGGGCACACAGAACTATACTTAAAACTATGGGGTGTATTAAGGAGATCAAAGGCTGTAATTTGGTTGTATCAAGATATAATCCTAAATCAGGACAGCTTCCAAAACATGCTCACTGACCCTTTAGACCATCGTCATGAAGATCTTACAATGCCAATTATGGCATTCCCCACCCAGTCCTCCAACACACTTTGGGAAACGTTTGGTTTGGTGTGGTAAATCCCAATGTCAGCTGTGTCTCGTGTCTTGCTTCTGGTTCTCTACTATAGCTGCTCTCCTGTAGGTCTGGCTGACACAAGAAACTCTGGCCCTAAAGGGCAGGCACAGCGTTCTTTGCTTCTTTACTAATGTTGAGATTCTCAAAATCTGCCACTCAATCTGCTTGATTTAGTGGCAAGACTAGCCATTCTGCTTGTGGATAGACTAACAAGCTCTATTTGTATATTTTTTATACTCATTTACAAAATTTAAATACATTATTTTTCAGACCAGATTCTCCTAATTTCCCTCATACCCCACACTGGTTAAATTGTACAACCCCATGATTAATACACCCCACACACACTCACCCCTGTCATTTCTTTGCTTCCACTGTCCTAGCCCCTTGGATCTTCATACTTATTCTACACTGATGGTTTTATACCATATTTGCCCTTGTGGGACTGAATTAGTTCACTCAGAATAATGCTTTCCAGTTCCTCCCAAGGTAGGTAATAATTTACAAAATCATTGCTCCTGCTTGCTGTGTAATATTCCATTGTATGAATTTACAATAATTTGTCAATCCACTCAATTGGGGTCAGACATCTGAGCTGTTTCCATATTCTTGCAATGGTGAATAATGCTGCTATGAACATTGGGTTCAAGTCTCGAATTTTGCCTCAGTTCTCATTTTCTCACGGTATATTCCAAGCAGTGGAATAGCTAGGTCATATGCAATTTCTGTGTTCAGCTTTTTGAGGAAGCTCCTAACTGCCTTTCAGCGTGGTTGTACCATTGTACAATCCCATCAACAACATATAAAAGTTCCTATCTCACCACATCCTCTCTAACATTTATTACTTGCTGGCCTGTTAAACTTTGCCACTTACTGCAGTAAGATGGTTTCTCACTGTATTTTTCATTTACATCTCCCTTATTGCCAGTAACTTAGAGCATTTTTTCATATGACTGTTGGCCATCCGAATATCTTCCTCTGTGAAATTCTTTCCATATCTTTTGCCCATTTTGTAATTGGGTTATCAGTCTTTTTCTTGTGGAGGGCAAGGAGTATTCTGTAAACTTTTGTTAATAGATTTTTGTCTGAGATTATCAGACTTTTGTCTGATTATTATTATTACTTTTTTTCATTATTATTAAATGTTTGTGCCCAGTTGTTAGGTTTTCTTTCCACCCTCTTGGGAAAAGTTTTTGATGCACACATTAGAATGTCCCATTTATCAATTTTATCCTCTTCAGATTGTGAATTTCTGGCTATATTTTGGCTGTAGACCACAGCCTCTAAGCTTGATCCCGGTTTGTCTCTTATGAACTTTATGGTTTTGGGCTTTACTTGCAGAACGACCTGCAGTTGACTTTTGTGTATGGTGTGAGATGTGGATCCTGTTTCAGCATTCTGCAGGTGGGAAGTCCAGTTTTACCAGAACCATATGTCAAAGAGGTTGTCATTTTTCCATGTGACAGTTTTGATTCCCTTGTTGCACCTATCTGCATATTCTTGACCATCTACTTGGCAAAGTCAAAGTCAATGGTTAGGAAAACCACTTTGAACAATGAACATTTGACACCACAATTTACCATACATATAACTTTCCAATAAAAAGAGCTTTCCTTTGCACAACTGTCCATGAATATTGGACTTGACTTTCATAGATAATGTCATTTTGCTAATGATGTCAAAATTGGTCTTCATTTGAATTCCTATATAATCTATTTAACTTATTTTGGTTTTTTGTTGGTTTGTGTGTTTTGTTTTGTTTTGTTTTGTTTATGTAAAATACATAGTATTTTACATAATTAGTTTTTATTAGCTTATACCTACTATTAATCCATCTTCTCAAGTCCCCATTGGCTCTTCTCTGGTCCTCAACCCCTCCTTTCTGCTCACTAACCTCTGTTGTCCTAGTGATTTCTGACATTTCCCTTTCACATCCCCTTCTCACGTTCCCCTTCTCCTTTTGAACACTTATATACATCTTGTCAGATATCTTCTATTTTTATAGTACTAGTCCTATGCAGTATTTCTCCCTATGAGACTTAGTTAACTCAGCATAATGCTGTCTATATTCTGCCACATTATATTTTACAAAATCATTGTTCCCAAGTGCTACATTGTATTACATTGTGTGAATGTATCATAATTTCTCAATCCATTTTTTTGTCCATAGGCATGTGGGCTGTTTCTATTTTCTTACTCTTGTGAATAACATGGAGTGAACATGTTGTTGTTATGTGCCATCCAGTCGCTTGCGACTCAGCGAACCTGTGTACAACAGGCCTAAACTCTGTTCTGTCCTGTGCCAATTGCACTGCCTCTGATACACCCATCCCAATTTCCCCAGTCACTGAATCAATCCACCTCATAGGGGGCCTTTCCCTCCTGCACTGTCCCTCCACCCTAACAAGCATGATGTCCCTCTCCAAGGGCCCGTACCTCCTTGCAACAAGTCCAAAGTATGTTAGACAGAGCCTTAGAATCCTTGCCTCCAGGGAGCTGCCCAGTTTAACCCTTTACAAGATGAAACTGTCTGTTTTCCTAGCAGTCCATGGTATTCTCAATACTCTTCTCCAGCACCACAGCTCAAAGGCATCAATTCTCCTTCTATCCTCCTTAGTCATTGTCCAACTCTCTGATGCCTTACAAGTGATAGTAAAGACGATGGCCTGTATCAGACGCACCTTAGTCTCCAAAGAGACACCATTGCTCTTCAGTACTTTGGAGAGGTCCCTAACATCCAGCTTTGCCATGGCAATACGTCTTCTAATTTCCTGGCTACTGGTGCTGAGAGTGTTGACTGTGGAGTCAAGCAAACTGAAGCTGTGAACAATCTCAATCTCTTCACCATCCATCCTGATGCTGCAAATTGGCCCAGCGGTGAGAATCTTTGTTTTCTTGACATTGAGCAATCCATACTGGAGGCTGCAGTCCTTGACCTTTGCAGCAAGTGCATGAGGTCCTCCTCAGTTTCAGCAAGCATGATTGTATCATCTGCATATCGCAGATTGTTGATAGATCTTCCACCAAACTTGACCCCACATTTCTCTTCATAGAGCCCAGCCTCCCGGATAATCTGTTCTGCATATAGGTTGAAAAGGTATGGAGACAGGACACATCCCTGGAGTACGCCCTTCCCAATTTTGAACCATGCAGTGTTTCTTTGCTCTGTTCTGATGACTGCCTCTTGGTCCAAGTATAGGTTTCACATTAGCACGACTCAATGTTCTGAGATTCCAATTCTTCTCAGAGTCAGCCACAGTTTGTTATGATTCACACAGTCAAACGCCTTTGCATAGTCAGTGAAACACAGATAGACATTCCTCTGGTACTCCCTGCTTTCAGCTAAGATCCATCTAACATTAGCTACAATATCCCTAGTACCACGACCCCTTCTAAACCCAGCCTGGACTTCTGGCAGTTCTCTTCTGATGTGTTGTTCCAGTCGTTTTTGGATAATCTTCAGTAGAGTCTTGCTTGCATGTGAAATTAATGATATTGTTCTATAGTTTCCACACTCTGTTGGATCACCCTTATTTGTCATGGGAGCAAATATAGATCTCTTCCAGTCAGTTGGCCAGGTGTTTGTTCTCCTTTGTGAAAAGTCTTTTCATGTCTTTTGCCTATTTTCTGATTAGACTATCAGTCCTTTTCTTGTGAAGGCCTTGTAGTATTTTATGTTTTAGTTATGAGACCATTGTTTAAAATGTCATTGTCAAATTTTTTCCAAGTCTGTAAGCTTTCATTTCACCCTATTGGAAAAAAATTTTGATGCACACAGGATTTCATTTTTAGACGGTCCCATTCATCAGTTTGTCCTTTCCTGGTTGTGTATTTCTAGCTTGATTTGCAAGCTTATTTATGTCATAGTCTAGGGCTTCCAAGTTTGGTCTCATTTTGTCTTTTATGATCATGATGGTTTGGAGCTATGCCCCTAGATCTCTGATTCACTTTGAGTTGATTTTTGTGTTTGGTGTGAGCTGTGGATTGTGTTTCAGTTTTCTAAAGGGAGATAATCCAGTTTTGCCAGCATCGTTTCTTGAAGAGGTTGTCATTTCTCCATTTGGTAGGTGTTGAGTCCTTGTCAAATACCAACTAATCATAGATGGGTTGATTTCTGGATTCTTGATTCTATTGCATTATTCCATATGTCTGTCACTGTATCAATATAATGGTATGTTAGGTGCTATGGCTGTGTAGTAAGTCTTAAGATCAGGGAGTACCGTGTTTCTAGCTTCATTTTTATTTTTTCAGAAAAGCTTTGCCTGTTCAGAGTCGCTGTCCTTTCCAAATCATCCTGTTCGTTGCATTTTTTTCTCTCTCTCTCTGAAGAATGACTTAGAAAACGGAAACACAATCCACAGCTCACACCAAAAGTGTCAGAGACAGTAAGGTTGGTTTGAGATAGAGCAAGGTTCAAAGCTGTTGTACATAGGGTCACTATGAGTCACAAGAGACTTGCTGGCACATAACAACAAGGACAAGATGTAAAAGGGTTTGTTGTTGAGTCTTTGGAGTCTTCTGTGTACTATCATATTTTCTGCATAAAGCAACAGTTTTATCACCTTTTGCCTATTTGGATGCCTCTTATTTCTTTCTCTTGTCTTATTGCCCTAACAAGTAGCTTCCACTACAATATTGACTAGGAGTGGTGATAGAGACCATTATTACCTAGTTCCTATTTGCAATAAGAATGCATGTATTTAGCATGTATTTATTATGTTGACTCTTGGTATTTCATATATACTTTTCACTATGTGGAAGAAATTCTACTCCTATTTTGTTAGGTTTCTTAATCAGGAAGAGTTGTTGAATTTTTTTCAAAGGTCTTTTCTACTACACTTTATAGGATGATGTGATTTTTGGTCTTTGCTTTGTTAATGTGATGGATTAAATTGATTGTTTTACTTATGATGAACCATCCTTGCATGCCTGTTATGAATCCCACTTGGTCACAATGAATTATTTTTTTAACATACTGTTGGATTTTACTATCTGCATTTATGGGAGACATTGGTCTATAATCTTCATTTTCGGTAATGTCTTTTCTTGGTTTTGGTATTAGGATTAGGCTTGATTCATAGAATAACTCTGAAAGCGTTTCATCTTTTCTTATTTTTTTTAAAAAAACTTAAGAAAAACTGATGATAGTTTATCTCTGATTTGGTACAATTTAGTCTAAAACCTATATGGTCCAGCACTTTTTGGGGGGGAGTGTTTTATTACCTTTTAAATTTCTTTTTTTTGTAATGGATCTGTTCAGGTGTTCAATTTCAGTTTGTATAAGTTTAGGTTGTTTTTGTTGTTGTCATGTGCCGTCGAGTCATTTGCTACTCATAGCGACCCTATGTACAACAGCCCTAAACCCTGCTCTATCCTGTGCCAATCGCATTGCCTCTGACACACCCATCCCGATTACCCCAGTCACTGAATCAATCCACCTCATAGAGGTAGGTTGTAAATTTCTAAGTATTCTTCCATTTCCTCAAGGATTTCATATTTATTTGAGTATCATTTTTCATAGTATTCCAATGTTAGCTTTTTTTATTGTACTTGGATATGTTGTGATGTTGCCTGTTTCATCTTTTATTCATATTATTTGTGTCTTTCCTTTCTTTTCCTTTCTTAGTTTTGCTAGTGGTTTGTCGATTTTATTGACCGATTCAAAGAACCAACTCCTGTTTTTGTTGATGGTTTCAATTGTTTTTCTGTTTTCTATTTCATTTATTTCTGCCCTAATTTTTATCATTTCAATTTTTAGAGGGTGTCATTCTTTCTTGCTGCTCTTTTCAATTTTTGGAAAATTGTGTTAGAGAGTCAATGGTCATTTTTTTCATGCCTTTTGATATGTTTCCTTATTGCTAAAAATTGACTTCTGATTACTGCTTTGGCTGTTTCCCAGTTGTGTTTTCATTATCATTTGCTTCAAGAAACTTTTTTATTTCATTTTCATTTCTTCTAATATCCACTCATGTTCAAGCAAGATGTTATTCAGCTTCCAAATGTGTGATATTTTCTCCTTTATCCTCTTGTAATTAATTTCTAATTTTGTAACATTGTGGTCTGGAAGATGCTTTGTCTTATTTCTATTTTCTTTTAATTTATTGATGTTTACCTTATGATTTAAAATGTGATCTTTTCTTGAGAACATCTCATACACTTTGGGGAAGGTATACTGTGCTTTTTGAAGGGTGGTGCATTAGCCTATAAATATCTATGAGGTCAAATTGGTTTATTGTGTGGTTTAATTCTTCAGTATCTTTGTTGAGTTTCTTTCTGGTAGTTCTCTTTTCTTGAGAGTGGTGTATTGAAGTCTCAACCATTATAGTGATATTATCTATTTCCTTTTTCAGTTTTATCAAGGTTTGTTTTATATATTTCACAGGACTTTTATTTGATGCTTAGATATTTAATATTGTTATGTCCTCTTGTTCTATTGACCCTTTAAGCAGTATGTAGTGATCTTCCTTGTCCTTTTTGCATTGAAATCTCCTTTATCAGAGATTAATATCGCTACTCCTGCTTTTTCTTCATTGCCATTTGCTTGGTATATTTTTCCCCACCCTTTTATTTTTAGTGTTTCTTTATCTTCACTTTTTAGTTGTTTCTCTTGTAGACAACATATTTATGGATTTTGTTGTTTTTTTTTTAACCAATCTGCTACTCTTTTTCATTCAGTGGTGCATTTACACCATTCATATTCAGTGTGATTATTGAGAGGCAATGTTTTGTAGCTATTATTTTGTTGAATTCTCTTTGGTGTTGTTGCTAGTTACTTTGGTCCATCCTACTTTCTGCAGCACCTCTGAAAGACGGACATTTTTCAGCGTTTTCTGCAACACTGGTCTTATTTTTACACACTCCCCTAGGTCCTGTTTTTCTGAGAATATCTTGACCTTTCCTTCATATTTGATGAATAGTTTTACTGGATACAAAATTATTGGCTGACAGTTGTGTTGAGTGTTTGATACATGTCATTCCACTGTCTTCTTGCTCACATGCTTTCTGCTGAGAAATCGGCACTTATTCTTATTTGCTCTTCTTTATAGGTTACTCTTTGTTTCTCCCTCACTACTTTCAGAATTCTCTCCTTATCTTTGGTTCTGGCAAATTTGACTATGATATTCATTATTGTTTTTCTTTTGGGGTCTAATCTATATGGTATTTACTCAGCTTCTTGGATATATATTCTCTCATTCTTCTTTTTGCTTGGAAAGTTTTCTTCTAGTAATTCTTCCACAACTTTTTTGGTGCCTTTATTTTCTTCTTTCTGTCTAGGATTCTGATTATATGTATGTTATTTCTCTTGATGGTGTCCCACATTATTCTTAATTTTCTTCTTTCTTTCTTTTTCAATTCTGCTTTTTGTTCTAAAATATTAGTAATGACAATTTTATCTTCTATTTCACTGGTGCTGTGTCCCAACACTTCAACTCTGCTAATGTGTCCCTCCATCATGTTGACAGCATCTGAAACATTGGCCCTCATGTTTTGGATTGTGGTTTCTTTTCTTTTTTTTTTTTTCAGAGCCTCTAATGCCTCATTTTTTTTAAATCTGCATTAATTTGAATTGGTTTTTATAAGCTCTTCCTGGTTTTTGATTGAAGTGTCCTGTATTACTTCAAATTTTTCTTTCACCCATTGAAAATATTCATCATTGTTCTTTTAAATTTTGTATCAGAAACTTCCGTTAGACTTTTGGGCTTCAGGAAATCCACTGATACTACTTCATTTTGGGGGTTAATATCTTGCTTTGGGATTGTGTAGGTATGATGCAGCCTGCTTTTTACATGATATTGCTGTGGTAGAGTTTTTTATTCCTGAAGCAATAGTAGATTCTTGATCTGAAGTCACTGCTCCAGAAGAGGGTAAGGCAGCTACCCTGTCTGGGTTTCTTTCTGAACTTCTGACTCAAAGGAGATCTACTTCAGTTCAGGAGAGAAAAGACTTGTGAACTGACAGCCTCTTCTGTTAGACAACTGCTGTAGCTAGGCCAGTCCAAGGTGCTCTGGGCGAAAGACAGTAAATTGACTGGACAAGAAGGGAAGCAAAGCAGAGTGTGGATATTCACGCAGGGTGGGTATACATGCAGATGTAAACAGGGTAGGATTGCACAGAGACCTGGATAGAAAAACAGGAAGCCATAGTTTTCCCTCCTAGAACTGAGTCTGCTGCCTCAATCGAGCTCCAGCTCTCTCGCTTCCTTCTGCTTGAGCTTAAGGAGTCCCACGTGGTCTAGCCAAATAGCAGTTATCCCCCACAATGTATTTCGTTCAAATACTGCTTGCTCCTCAATGCATCACTCCCTGGTGTGTCACTCCCTGATACATTGCTCCCCAGTGCAGGTGTCAGCTCCCAACACAGGTCTCAGCTCTTGGTCCAGGTGTCAGCTCCCTGCATTGGGCTTTCAGAGGCAGTAAACCACAAAGGAGGAGATTGTCCATCATTCTTCTGAAGAGCTCCTGGTGGATTTATATCCTATGGCTATGGACAAGCAATTTAACTCCTTACCAGTTATCTACCAGATATCTTTACTGCTAAGCCACCGGACACACTGTAAATAAATATAATAATTTTTATTAACTAAAGTAACTCTAAAGCTGCAATAATATCTACAATGGTAAGAGAATGACTATGGTTTACCAGATAAGGATATATTCTAAAACTTTTTTAAAGAAATCAGAAGGATTATAAATGCTTATCACTTTAAAATTGCACTGTTAATGAAGATCATAAGACAAAGGTGATCAGGATTGGAAGAAGACTCATCAATAACCTATAATATGCAGATGACACAACCTTGCTTGCTGAAACTGAGGAAGACTTGAAGCACTTGCTACACAGAAGGTCAAGGACTGTCATCTTGAGTATGGATTAAAGCCCAACATCAAGAAGACAAAGATTCTCACCACTGAGACAATTGAGAGCACTAGGATGGGTAGAGAAGAGATGGAGTTATTTACAATTACAACTTACGCTTCTCCACAATCAACATTCTTGGCACCAGAAATCAGGAAATCAAAAGACAAATTGCATTAGAAAAATCTGCTGTCAGAGACCTCTCAAGAGCACTAAGAAGCATGGATCTCTGTTAGCCTCGTGGCAAGAAGCTGTGCTCATATTTCTAATCCACCAGATTTTCTTATGGAGAAGGAGGGGCAATCTCCTCCCGTGCCAGTCGTATCTGAATTGATGGTACACAACAAGAGAAAAGAAAAAAATCCAATAAAATGCACAAGTACTAAATCAAATGGATCTTTATCACAGAGTACTGAAAAGCTACAATGTTAGTCTAGAGTCCAGGGTACCTCTGATCCAGACCATGGTCTTTACAATTACTTGTTATACATCAGAGAGCTGGACAATGACTAAGGATGACAGAACAAGAATTTATTCCTTTGAATTTTGGTGCTGGAGAAAAGTCTTGAACATACCATGGATCATCAGGAAAATGAATAAGTCTGTCTTGGAGAGAGTGAAACCAAGTTTCTCCTTAGAGGCTAGGATTTTGAAGCTCTGTTTCACACACTTTGGGCATGTAGCCAGGAGGGACTGATCCTTGGAGCAGGACATCGTGACATCCCTCTCCAAGGACTTGTTACACCTTGCAACATATCCAAAGTATGTCAGACAAAGCTTCAGAATCCTTGCTTCCAAAGAGCATCCTGGTTTCAGCTTATCCAAGAAGAACTTGTTTGTTCCAGCAGTCCATGGAATATTCAAATTCCTCTCCAGCACCACAGCTCAAAGACATCAATTTTCCTTCTACCATTCCTAGTCATTGTCAAGCTTTCTGATGGATAGCAAGTAATTACAAAGACTATAGTGTGGATCAGGCACAGACTGACAATGTTGCTCTTCAGTACTTTAAAAAGATCTAAGACAGCAGACTTTGCCAATGCAATATGTTTTTTTAATTTCCTGACTGCTGGTACCAAGAGTGTTGATTGTGGAGTCAAGCAAACTAAAATTGTTAATAATAGCAATCTCTTAACCATCCATCATGATGTTACCAATCAGCCTAGTGGTGGGAATCTTTGTTTTCTTTATGTTGAGCTTTAATCCATATTGAAGGCTGCAGTCTTAGGCCTTCTGCAACAATTGCGTCAGATCCTCCTAAGTTTCAGCAAGCAGGATGTGTCATCTGCATAACACAGATTGTTGAAAATCTTCCTCCAATCCTGATGTCTCATAGAGCCCAGCCTCTCAGATAATATATTGTGCATATAGATTGAAAAGGTATGGACACCCTTCCCAATTTTAAATAATGCAGTGTTCCCTTGCTCTGTTCTGATGACTGCCTCCTCCCAATAAGCAGTGGGATCCCGGGGCCTGGGGTGGTCCTGTGTTGGCCTGATGGCTAGTTTTAAGTCTTGCTGAATGTCCCTGTGTTCCTGTGTTCCTCTGTCCTTCTGAGTCTTTACTCCTTTCCCTGCCAGTGCCCCTCACTCCCACCTCTCCTCACTTGCCCAACTCTCCCTCTGTGTCCCAGGTCATTGCTCTGAAGGGTTTCAGTAAGTGGCCCCAGGACGATAGCTCAGGGAACCAATAAAAGGAATTCTGTGAAAACATTTGTTTTTCTCTTTCTTTTCTGAATTATTCCTGGGTCACTTCTACCACTGCTAAAGCCAGAATTTCTCCAACAAGAACCTGTAAAAGTCCAGTGAATCATTCAAATCATTCTATGGATGCCAAAGAATACTTTGACCATAATGCAGCACAGCCTGGACCTGAAAAAATAAAATAGGTGAAGGAAAAGGCGATATACAACAAGGGGATGATTAGAAATGTTATAAAAATGAATATGAGTGACTAAGAAAAACATATATAATCTTTGTAAATTTTCACTCAGCCATAATAATTTGTTTAAAAAATAACAATCTCAAAGATTGATGTTTTGAAAAATAATGTTGTGTCATAATAGGAAAAAAGTTTCAACGAAAGGATCATTGTGTGAATGCTGCTGCAATGTTTAGTAAGATGAGAATAGAAAACTCCACACTGTGTTTGGCCTGAGCACTTTACATTGCATGTGCAGACACAGATCAGATTTTAATTGCTTCAAAATTAAATAGAAGGTGAGTTTAAATTTCTAGAACTCCCTCTCCTAATTTATCAATTATTTGGCTGTCCAACAGCTCACATTTACAATAGCACTATAATATCAACTATTCTGCACATTAATAAAGTATGTTCAGCAGTAAGGATGTTAAGGAGCAGGGGACAGAGAAGAATGTTGACTATATGATTATTTGTCAACTTGACAGGACCATGATTCTCAGTGGTTTGGAAACTACATAAAATTTGTAATCTGATGTGGTCATTCTCTGTTTTCATATGGCAGTTATTTTTGCATAATGACCTAGTCTTTATACCTTAACCATCAAGAGACATTGAAAGAGGGTTTACATGCAAATAAATTCTTCATGGAACATGGTACTGACAGAAAAATTATAGTGTATTCACATATACCATGTGAAATACTATGAAACACCAAACATAATAAGTAAGTTTCTTTTATTTGAAAGTGTAAGTAGGATGGAAGACACTTGGTGACTGGGAGACTTTATATTTTTCTTAAGAAGCAGCATGTTATAGTATGCTGTTATGCTCATGGAAAGGGAGATACTCAAAAGGTAGGATAGGGAAGAACTAAAGTGTTTATAAAGGCAAGAAAGAACTGGCTTTAGAGGAGACCAGCAGGTCTGGATTGCAAGAAGTGTGATCTCATGAGCTGACAATTGATTTCCATTTAAGCCTGGACACAGAAGACTGGAGATGAATCCAAACAGATGAAGAAAAGACAATCCATGCTGTGAGCTTGAGTCAACTGATGCAACATGATGGCTTTCTCTGGACTGGACTTTGCTTGTAGATAAAGATGCTCAAAGATGTCAAGTTGAACAGAAGATTCTTCAGCAAAAAAATCATGCTTATTCCCTCAGGGTACTGGTTTAATAGAGATGGGCAAATCAAAAATTGGCTGTCTAAAAGGGGAATATTAGGGCATGAAGCATGGAATAACTTATCTTACATGCTGTCAGGAAGGAAGATATTAGTAAGAAGACTAAAAAAAGGGGTGAAAACCTACTATATTCATAATCAAAATATTATGTAAATGAAACTAATTATACAGATAAATAAAATGTTCAAGTAAAAAGAACTGGCTCTAAAACAAATTTGGAAGAATTGTCGTTCAATAGAACAATGGATTTTCTTGCATTTTTTAAGAGATGAAGGTTATCTGTATGTACACACGCGCACACAAACACACACACACATGCACACACACAGCAGTGATCTTTCTCTAATGGCTGCAATTTTTCTCAATGATATATCAGATGAGCCCCGAGATCTGAATAGACAAGAGGGGGAAGGCAAATGAGAACTCTGGAGAGAGATTACACAGGCAAAATAATCATCATGTAGAGTAGAAATGTAAACTTATTAGTGTAACATGCATGCCATTTTTTATATATATTAATGTGCTTTACTTTTTTGCATTTCCATGGACGTGACCTTCTTCCTACTCAGAGACATCCATTTATAGGGGAGTTGGAGAGTAGGTGTCAGTTTTAGGATAGATTAGAACAGTTAATAGTAGGAACAGAAAAAAAGCAGTTAATGTTCAGTTGAATCACTAACAGTCCCATAAATTTGAAAAGCAGGCTTTGTCAAGAAAGTAAAAGTTTTATGAATATCATAAACTCCCAGTAATGTGTCAAAAGGCAGCCTGGCTGGCTAAATCTTCAAGTTTATTATTATTTGAGAAAATAAAGACTGAACATTACAAAAGTCCCTAGTCTATGTAAAGAGGAAAAGGCTCACCCGATATAATTCTTGAGGGTTTTTGAAAATAAAAGAAAAATTAAAATGTCTACAAATTTTATATGCTAACAAATATTTTAAAAAAATGAGGCAAGGTTTCTGTTTTTTTCTCTCTTGATATTGAATAGAGTGCTCTGGGGGCCTAGTTTATAGGTAGATATGCTGTACCTCTCTGGAGGTTTAAATACAGGAAGAACTTCAAGGGAGAAAGATGCGCAATCTACTCTCATTCAGTTCACAGCCTCAGAAACCCAGTAGAGGGTCAACTATGAGGTGGTTCCAAACAAATAGCAGTAAGAGAGTGAATCACATTGATTATCAGTGGACTTACAGAAACATTCTTATAGATAGAGAGGCAATCCTGAAGATAGAGCTAAGAGTCTGATTTTCCAGTAAGAACCTGGAAGTACAAGTAAATATATTGCTTTCTTAGAGTTTACATGGATTATGTGGATTAACGGTGATGAGAGGCTACTTGCAAGACATACACTCATCAGAGATCTTACCATCATTCTGCTACAAGCCGCCAAGGCCTGTGTGGCATAGTCAGCCGAGGAGCATCTTCCAGCCACCACTTCCCCAGACACTGATAAAGGATGCAACTCAATCCAGGTGCACTTACACCTTGGTAAGCTACAGAATCATTGCCTATCAGGTTGAGGGGCCACAGCTTCAGTATGGCCCAAACCACAAAGCCACCCAGAGCACTAGACAGATAACTCCATCCCTGGAGCTCCCACTGCCCTACCATCTGGAGAATGCCCATCTGTCACCCCAATGTCTAGCATGGGGCGTATCAATATTAGAGGTGCTTTGGGTGAAACACTTGTCTAGCTACACCATGTGGATCCCTTAAGCTAGAGTAGAAGGGGCCAGGTAAGCTCGAGCTAGGTCAAGAAAGGGTTTCTTGAAGGGAACAGACTTCCTGTTCTGCCATTCAGGTACTTTGGATTAAACAAGAAGGGAGAAATATGCAGGTCCTTCACAAAATATTACCATGCTCTGGGTCACTATACAAATATAACAATCTAAGATCTATCAAGAAAAAAACTCACATAATGTCAAAACAGCAGCAGTGTGCTGCAGTCATTATGAAAAAAAACAAAATAATCTTTCTCTTAAAAAAGAACACTAAACAGTATAAGGAAGGCTAAGAGAATGAACAGATATATCTTGGAAAGGGCACAGCCAGAGTGCTTTTTGGAGGAAAAAATTATGAAGCTTTGCCCGACCTACTTTGGGCATGATGCTAGGAGGAGCTATCCCTTGGAGAAGAGCATGATTCTGGGAAGGGTGAAGAGTCAGCAAAGGAAAGGAAGACCTTCAACAAGGTGAACTGACATGATGACTACTGCAATGGGTTCTTGTGTATCAGGCAGTGTGAGAATGGCACAAGATAGAACAGGGTTCAAATCTTTGGTTCATAGGGTCGCTTATGAGTCATACTCAACTCAGTGGCACATAACAACAACAATAATGAATACCCTAGATAGAAACAATCAGAAGAAATAGGTTGATGTGGAGTTGTTTGAACAGTTTCAGAAGAAGATGCAAATTATAGAAGTAACAATGGAAGCCATCAAGAGAGCAAATACCCCAGAGACAACAATCCAAAAGAAATATATTGATGAGGAGAAACTTAAACAGCTATAGAATAAAATACAAAAGCTAGAAGAAAGAATTGATAATATAGAAAAAGAGATACAAGAATTTTTAAAAATCATCACAAGACAGGGTACAGCCAACACAGAATTGGAAATAACAGAAAAGCATGAAGATGCAAAATCCAGAACATTAAGACTGAAATGGCAGAGTGCCCAACACATTAGTAGAAGTGAAGAGATGAAACAGAGAGTCAGTGAGCTGGAAGATATATGTATCCTTCCTCGAAATACTCTAGAAGAAAAATCAGAGATGATACATAAAGAAAATATGAGAATAATGTGGGATGACATCAAAAGGAACAACATTTGTATGGTTGGAATTTCAGAATGTGGTAGTGATAGGAAAGTCACTGAGAAAATTATGGAAGAAGTACTAGAAGGAAGCTTCCGAGGTATTTTGAGGAACAGGGAAATCCACATTCAAGAAGCATGTTGTTGTTATGTGCCGTCGAGTCGCTTGCGACTCAAAGCGACACTATGTACAACAGCCAGCCCTAAACTCTGTTCTGTCCTGTGCCAATTGCACTGTCTCTGACACTCCCATCCCAATTATTCCAGTCACTGAATCAATCCACCTCATAGAGGGCCTTCCTCTCCTGCGCTGTCCCTCCACCCTCCCAAGCATGATGTCCTTCTTCAAAGACCAGTCTTTCCTCACAACATGTCCAAGGTATGTTAGACGGAGCCTCAGAATCCTTGCCTCCAAGGAGCCACCCAGTTTAACCCTTTCCAGGACAAATCTGTTTGTTTTCCTAGCAGTCCATGGTATTCTCAATACTCTTCTCCAGCACCACATCTCAAAGGTATCAATTCTCCTTCTATCCTCCTTGGTCATTGTCCAACTCTCTGATGCATAACAAGTGATTGCGAAGACCATGGCCTGTATCAGACACACCTTAGTCTCCAGAGAGACACCATTGCTCTTCAGTACTTTGGAGAGGTCCCTAACAGCAGACTTCCCCATGCATAGAGAACATCAAATAGACTAGACTCAGAAAGAAAAACATCAAGACATATCATATCGAATTCTCCCAATTAAAAGATAAGGATAGAATGCTAAAAGCAGGATGAGAAAAATAAAGAGTAATCTACAAAGGGGAAAAATTAGATTATGTTCAGATTTCTCAGCAGAAACCATGTGAGCTGGAAGAGAATGGGATGGCATATACAGAAAGCTGAAAGAGAACAATTGCCAGCCAAGGATCATATACCCAGCAAAGCTCTCCATCAAATATAAAGAAGAAAATAGATGTTTTGCAAAAAATAAGGAACTTGTGAAAATAAGATCAAAACTACAGGAAATTTTAAATACTTCACACAGAGATATCAAAGGAAAGTATATGGAACATAGTAAGCAGAAACAAAAGGGGGGGAACACAGTAAAACAGTAACAATAGAGACTAGCCTGACCATAATCATCACATTAAATGTGAATGGACTGACAGTGCCAATCAAAGAAGAATAGATTTAAAAAAAAAAAAAAAGCCCATCAATTTGTTGCCTACAAGAGAGACATGTGAAAAGGGAAAGAAAGATTCAAAATCAAAGGCTGGGGAAAAATATACTAAGCAAATGGCAACCTAAAAAAAATAAATAAATAAAATAAAGGAGTGGGAATACTAATCTCTGATAAAATAGACTTCAGAATGAAAACCACCATAAAAGATAAGGAAGGGCATTAGATACTGATTAAAGGCACAATAGATCAAGAAGATATACCTTGGTCAATATTTATACACCAAATGATGTTGTTGTTGTTGTTTGCCATCGAGTTAAGCACGACTCATAGTGACTCTATGAACAAAAGACCTGATGTCTTTCTATAGGTATCATAGGTTTTTCCAAGTTCATAGAGTTTTCACAGGCATGTGGTTTAGAAAGTCGATGCCACTCCTCATTCCAAACCTGTTTTAAACTAGGAGCTCCACCAAACACTATACACCTTGGGAAACCGTTATGGCATTTGACACTCCGATAGCACAAGTTTCAGCAGCACAGCAAACCCAGATTACTTCAGTACAGCAAATTGACAGAAGTGTGATGTACAACTTAGAAGAATGGTCCTCCAAAATATAACAACACTGATCTCATTAAGCAGTGGTTAAATGACGTCAAGTCAAATATGACTCATAGTGACTCTACGAATAAAAGACCTGAATCCTGTTCTGTAACTAACTCTTCTGTTCATAGAGTTCCTAGAGGCATCTGGTTTAGGAAGTGGATGCCACTCCTGCTTCCAAACTAGAATCAATTGGAAGCTCCTCCCAGCACTGTCCATGATGGGTAATATTATGGTATTTGACACAACTACGGCTTGAACCAAGAGGCAGTCATCAGAACAGAGTAAGGAGACACTGCATCGTTCAAAATTGGGAAGGATGTCCACCAGGGATATATTCTGTCGCCATACTTTTGTATTAATCTGTATGCAGAAGAGATCATCTGGGACACTAGGCTGCATGAGGAAGAATGTATCATCAGGATTAGAAGAAGATTCACCAACAAACTGCATTATGCAGATAACACAACCCTCCTTGCTGAAACAAAGGAGCA
Organism: Elephantulus edwardii; assembly: GCF_000299155.1. NCBI lineage: Eukaryota > Metazoa > Chordata > Mammalia > Macroscelidea > Macroscelididae > Elephantulus > Elephantulus edwardii. The sequence continues at coordinate 21,993,013 of NW_006399762.1, forward strand.
CCTGAAGTGCTTGCTTCAATATGGATCAAAGCTCAACACCAAGAAAACAAACATTCTCACCATTGGGTCAATTGGCAGCATCATGATGGTTGGTGAAGAGATTGAGATTGTTAATAATCTTAATTTACTTGGTCCACAATTAACACTCTTGGTACCTGCAGCCAGGAAATCAAGAGATGAATTTCATTGGGAAAGTCAGCTATCAGGAACCTCTACAGAGTATTGAGGAGCAACAACGTCAGGCTGGACACAAATGTGCAACTGATCCAGGCCATAGCCTTCACAATTGCGTGCTACACATAAGAGGGCAGGACAGTAACTAGGGATGAAAGATAATTTGATGCCTTTGAGCTGTGGTGTTGGAGAAGAGTATTGAATATACAAGGGACTGCTAGGAGAACAAACAGGTTTGTCGTGGAGAGGGTGAAACCGGGTTGTTCTTTGGAGGCAAGGATTCTGAAGCTTCATCTGACATACTTTGGGCATGTTGCAAGGAGAGACTTTTTCTTGGAGAGGGACATCACGTTTGGGAGGTGGAAGGATGACACAAGAGAGGAAGACCCTTGATGAAATGGATCAATTCAGTGATTGGGGTAATCATTGTAGGTATGTCGGAAACACTGAGGTTGGCACAGATAGAGCAGAGTTTAGGGCTCTTGTACATAGGGTCACTATGAGTCACATAACAACAACAAAGTACAGTGTTCAGCATTATAGCAACTCCAAGCCCCAGTACAGCAAATATTCAGACTACTGCTGAACCACTTGAAGAATGTTCATCCCCAAATTCATTCATCTGGTGCAAAGGCCACAGGCCTGATGGCCCTATGCAATTTTAAAGACAGCCACGCACAACAAATGCTGCTGACTATAGTAAACAGAGTAGATCCTCCACCCCTGGGTCCTTGGTGGCTAAACCCGGCTGACTGTCCACTCAGTTGACACCTGCTTGTGGAGGGAAAAAACCAATAGCACAAACCAAAACGTTCCTTATGTGACCCGCATCAAGATGTGAGAAATCAACTTCCAGAGTAGAACTACACTCCACAAGAGTCTCCTGCAAAATACATAAAACAGCAGTTAACAGACTCAAACAAAGAACTAGACAGCACTACAATAGTGGTAGGAGATTTCAACACATAATCATCACCAAAGCATAAGTCAACACAAAAAGAAACTCAACAAAGTTACATAAGATCTAAACTATACAACCAGTCAACTCAACCCTGTGGTTGTATTTAGGGTACTGCATCCAACTAAAATTCAGTTCACTTTCTTTTCAAGTGCACATTCTCCAGAAATGATCACATGTTAACACACAAAGCAAACCTCAACAAATTCAAAATCACTGAAATAATACAAAGTATCTTCTCAGACCACAATGCCTAAAACTAGAAAATAACCATAGAAGGGTAAAGTTTACAAAACCTCCCTGTGGAAAGGAAACAACTCTCTTAAAATGAAAATACAACATACCAAAGCCTCTAGGATGGAGCTGGGGCAGTCCTCAGGAGGCAATTCATAGCAATAGGCATGCACATAAAAAAAGAAGAAAGAAGAAATGTCAATGATCTAACTAAATATTTGCATCAAAATAGAAAAAGAACAGCAATCTAATACTACTAAGAAATTATCAGGACAATAGCTGAGATCAATGACATAGAAAACAAAAAAAGAATTGAAACCACCTATTAATAAGATCAGGAACTGGTTTTTCTAAAGGGTCAATAAAATTGACAAACTGCTGGTAAACTTAACAAAGTAAAAATGAAAGAAAAAATAAAAGACACAGATAAATTGATTAAGAAATTATAGAGGTGACATCACAACAGAACCAGACAAAAGAAAATCTACAATACCAGGATACTTTGAAAAGCTATACTCAGAACCTAGAGGAAATGGACAAATTTCTTGAAACTCATGCCCTACTAAGATTGACAATGACAGAGATAGTGTACTTAAACAGACCTATAACAAAAGAAAATTTGAACAGGTCATAAAAAGACTTCTCTGTAAGAAAAGTCCTGGATCAAATGGCTTCACTGCTGACTTCTACCAAACATTGAGATTGGATCTATTGCCAATTCCACTTAAAGTATTTTTAAAAACTGAAAAAGAAGAAACACTTCCAGAGTCATTCTATGAAGCAAGCATATTCCAAATACCAAAACCAGGCAAAGATATTACCAAGAAAGAAAACTACAGACCAATATCTCTTACGAATATAAATGCGAAAAATCCTAGCCAATAGAATCCAAAAACATATTAAAAAATAGTAGTAGTAATAATAATAATAATTCATCACAACCAAATGAGACTGATAAATATGTGTGCAAGGATGGTTCAAAATAAGAAAAATAATTAATATAATTCAAAATATTAACAAAGCAAATAACAAGAACTTATATGATCTTAGCAATGGATGCAGAAAAGGCATTTGACAAAAAATCCAACACCCCTTCCTATACACTCAATAAAATCGAAATAGAAGGGAATTTCCCCAACATAGTGAAATTATATATGCAAAACCAAGAGCCAATTTACTATCAACAGAGAAAGACTAAAAGCATTTTCCTTGTGAACAGGGACCAGACAAGGATGCCCACTGTTACCACTTCTTTTCAATATTGTATTGGAAGTGCTTGCTAAGATAAAACAACAAGAGGAGGAAATAAAAGGCATCCAGATCAGAAAAGAGCTAGTTAAACTATCACTCTATGCAGATGATATGATAGTGTAAACAGAACACCCCAAGGATTCAATAAAAAAACTGTTGGAGCTAGTAGACCAGTTTAGTAGAGTGACTGGATACAAGATCAACATGCAAAAATCAGTGGGATTCCTCTATAGTAGCAAAAAGAACTCAGAGAAGGAAACCAAGAAAGCAATACTATTTACAGTATTGTTATTGTTATGTGTCATTGAGTTACTTGTGACTCATAGTGATCCTATGTACAACAGCCCTGAAACCTGCTCTAGCCTGTGTCAACTTTGTCTCTGACACATTTACCTTCATTACCCCAGTCATTGCATCAATCCATTTCATTGATGGTCTCCCTCTCTTTCTCTGTCCCTCCACCCTTCCAAGCATGATGTCCCTCACCAAGGACTGGTTTCTCCTTGCAACATGCCTAAAGAATGTCAGACAAAGTTTCAGAATCCTTGCTTTCAAGGGACAGGCCAGTCTCATCTTCTCTAGAATGAACATGTTTGTTCTCCTAGCAGTCCATGGTAAATTTAATACTCTTTTACTGCACAACTCAAAAACATCAATTCTCTATCATCCCTAGTCATTGTCCAGCTCTCTGATGCATAGCAAGCAATTGCAAAGACTATGGCCTGGATCCGGCATACCTTAGTCTCCAGACTGACATCATTGCTCTTCTATACTCTGAAAAGGTCCCTGTCAGCTGACTTTTCCAATGCAATTTGCCTCTTGATTTCCTGGCTGCTGATAACAAGAGTGTTGCTTGTGGAGCCAAGCAAACTAAAGCTGTTAACAATCTCAATCTCTTCACCATCCATACTGATGCTTCCAATTGGCCCAGTGGTGAGTATCTTTGTTTTCTTGATGTTGAGCTTCAACCCATATTGAAGGTTGCAGTCCTTGACCTTCTGCAATGAGTGCTTCAGATCCTCCTCAGTTTCAGTAAGCAGGGTTGTGTCATCTGCATAATACAAATTCCTCCAATCCTGATGCCAATTCCTCCTCATACAGCCAAGCCTCCTGGATGATCTGTTCTGCATATAGATTAAAAAGGTATGGAGACAGACTACATCCCTGGTGGACACCGTTCCCAATTTTGAACTATGTAGTGTCTCCTTGCTCATTTCTGATGACTGCCTCCTTGTCCAACTATCGGTTTCACATAAGCACAATCAAATGTTCTGGGATTCCCATTCTTCTCAGCGTCAGCCATAGTTTATTGTGATTCACACAATCAAATATCTTTGCATAGTCAATGAAGCACATATAGACATTCCTCTGGTACTCTCTGCTTTCAACCAAGATCCATCTAACATTAGCTATAATATCCCTAGCTTCATTACCTCTCCTAAACCCAGCATGCACATCTAGCATTTCTCTGTTGATTTTAATACTCCAGTCATTTTTTGATTACTTTCAGCAGAATTTTGCTTGCATGTAATATTAATGAAATTTTGGGATAATTTCCACACTCTATTGGGTCACCTTTCTTTGGAATGGAAACAAATATGGATCTCTTACAGTCAGTTGGCCAGATAGTTGTCCTCCAGAGTGCTTGACACAACTTAGTGAGTGCATCCAGGGCAGCATCTATTTGTTGAAATATGTCAGTTGGTATGCCATCAATTTCTGAGGCCTTGTTTTTTGCCAGTTCCTTCAGAGCAGCTTGGACATCTTCCTCCATCACCCCAGGTTCTTGCATATGTTGTTTCATTAAATTCTTTTGTGTCAGCCAACTCCTTCTGGTACAGTGACTCTGTATACTCCTTCCATCTTCTTTTAATGCTTCTTGGATCATTTACTATTCTGCCCAAAGCATCCTTAAGTATTACAACTCGTGGCTTGAATTTGTTTTTCAAATACCTTTAGCTTAATAAATACTGAGTGAGTTTAGCCCTTTTGATTTTCTGACTCTAGCTCTTTGTACAATTAATTCTAATACTTTGCTTTGTCTTCCTTAGCTGCCCTTTGAAATCTTCTATTCGGCCCCTTAATTTCTTGTTTTCTTGCCTTTGTTTTGGCTTCTTGGCATCCTCATGCAATATTCAGAGTCTAATATGACATCTATCTTGGTCTTTTCTTCTTTCTCTGCCTTTGTAATGACCATTTACAATAGCCAACCAAAACTGAGATACTTGTGAGTGAACCTAACTAGAGACACAAAAGAACTGTACAAAGAAAACTACAGAGCAATCCCACGAGAAACAATAATAGATCTAAAGTTATGGAAAAATATGTCCTTTTCATGGATAGGAAGACTCAATATTGTGAAAATTATAATCCTATTAAAAGCAGTCTATATGTTCAATGCAATCCCAATCCAGATACCAAATTTATTTTTCAAGGATATCAAAAGGGAAATGTACAATTTTATTTGGAGAGAAAAGAGACCTTAGGTAAACCAAGCACTTCTGAAAGACAAAAATGAAGTGAAAGGTATAACACCCCCGACCTCAGAACCTACTACACAGCAGTAGTAACAAATGCAGCATGGTACTGGTACAATGCAAGGCATATAGATTAATGAAACAGAATTGAGAATCCAGAAATAGAGCCCATCTATCTATGTCCAAATGATATTTGACAAGGAAATAAAACCTATAAAATGAGGAAATGACAACCTCTTCAACAAATGATGTTGTCAAAACTGGGCTGCTACATGCAGAAAACTGAAACAGTATCCACATCTCACACCATATACCAAAATCAGCTCAAGGTGGATCGGAGACTGGGGACTAAAACCCAAAACCATAAAGTTCATCAAAGACAAACTGAGATCAAGCTTTGATGGCCTAGTCTATGGTATAAAAAGACTGCCAAACACAGCCAGAAGTGCACAATTTAGAAATGATAAAATTAATGAATGGGACCTTCTAAAGATTAAATCCTTGGGCACATCAAAAACTTTTTCCATATAGTAAAAAGAAAACCTTATGACTGAGGGGAAAAAATTGACAATACCACGTTAGACAAGAGTCCCATATCAAAAGTTCACAGACTCCTACAGGGTCTCCACAAAGAAGAAGACTGATAACACAATTACAAAATGGGCAAAATAAATGGAAAGACTTTTCACAGAGGAAGATAGTTGCATGACCAACAGACACAATAAGAAATGCTCCAAATCACTGGCATTAAGAGAGATGTAAATCAAAACCACAATGAGATACCGTCTCACCTCTCCCTGGAGCAGTGGCAAAGTTTAGCAGGACAGCAAGTAAGAAATGTGGGAGAGAATGTGGAGCAATTGAAACTCTTATACATTATTGCTGGGATTGTAAAATGGTACGAGTACTCTGGAAGGCAGTCTGGCATTTCCTGAAAAAGCTGAATATAGAAATTCCATATCAACCAGCTTGGATTATATATACCCTGAGAGAATGAGTGCTGAGGCACGAATGGAGACTTGAACACCAGTGTTCATAGCAACATTATTCACAGTCACAAGAACATGGAAATAGCCTAACTGTTAAACTACAACTGAATGGATTGAGAAATTATGGTACATTCACGTGATGGAATACTATGCAGAAAGCAGGAGCAATGATTTTGTAAATTACTACCTAACATTGGTGGGGGGGGAGGATTGGGGATCATTATGCTAAGTGAGCTAACTCAGACCCATAAGGACAAATACTGTATAAGATCCTTATTGCAGAACATGTAAGGATTCAAGGGGAGAGGGGAACAAAGGGGTGAGCTGCATGATTGGTTAATCATAAGATCACACAATATGATGGGTGGAGGGCGGGGTAGGTAAAGGAAATGGGAAAGATCTGATGTGAAAAACAATGTATACAAACTTTGCAAGTAAACCAGTATAAAGTAAAAAATTTTATTTACAAAAATAATGATGATGAGAGTGTTGGTTGACCAGAAGAGACTCGGCACTCAAACAAAAGGACAGCAAAGCATTGGATCTTTGAAACCAGAACCAATGTTCAGGATTATAGATTTTTTAAACAATTTTTAAATAAATTTTTATGTTTGAATACATCGTTTGAGAAGAATGGGAATCCCAGAACAATTGATCGTGCTAATGCAAAACCTACACTTGGACCAGGAGTCAGTCATCAGAACAGAGCAAGGGAACACTGCATGGTTCAAAATTGGGACGGGCGTACACCAGGGATGCATCCTATCTCCATACCTTTTCAATCTATATGCAGAACACATTATCCAAAAAGCTGGGCTCTATGAGGAGAAATGTGAGGTCAAGATTGGTGGACGATTTATCAACAATCTGCGTTATGCGGATGACACAACCCTGCTTGCTGAAACTGAAGAGGACCTGAAGCACCTGCTGCAGAGGGTCAAGGACTACAGCCTCCAATACGGATTGAGGCTCAATGTCAAGAAGACAAAGATTCTCACCACTGGACCAATTGGCAGCATCAGGATGCATGGTGAAGAGATTGAGATAGTACAAAGCTTTAGTTTGCTTGGCTCCACAGTCAACACTCTTGGCACCAGTAGCCAGGAAATTAAAAGGTGCATTGTCATGGGAAAGTCTGCTGTTAGGGACCTCTCCAAAGTGCTGAAGAGCAATGGTGTCTCTCTGGAGACTAAGGTGTGTTTGATATAGGTCATGGTCTTCACAATCACTTGTTATGCATCAGAAAGTTGGGCAATGACCAAAGAGAATAGAAGAATTGATGCCTTTGAGCTGCGGTGCTGGAAAAGAGTATTGAGAATACCATGGACTGCTAGGAAAACAGATTAATCTTGGAGAGGATTAAACCGGTTGGCTGCTTGGAGGCAAGGATTCTGCGACTCCGTCTAACATACTTTGGACATGTTGTGAGGAGAGACCAGTCCTTGGAGAAGGACATCATGCTTGGGAGGGTGGAGGAACAGCGCAGGAGGGGAAGGCCCTCTATGAGGTGTATTGATTCAGTGACTGGGATAATCGGGATGGGAGTGTCAGAGACAGTGCTATTGGCACAGGATAGAGCAGAGTTTAGGGCTGTTGCATATAGGGTCGCTATGATTCGCAAGAGACTCGACGGCACATAGCAACAACAACAACATTGTTTTTCTCAAAAGATCCTTCCCATCTCCTTCACCCCACCCATCGAATTGTGCAACCCAATGATTAACATCCCACTCCACCTCTACCCATCTTCGCCCCTCTGCTAACACCCTCTCCCTCCACCTTATATACTCATACTCATTCTACAATAATGGTTTTATACAATATTTACAAGACTATAGATTTAATGAACTACAAGATTTCCAAAAAGCCAGAGGAGATCTGGGTACTAACACCAAAAAATCAAAATACACAAGACACTTCTCTAACCCAACAAAGGCAGTAGGGATCCAGAGTTTATTAAATGACTCTGAGATCTCTTTGTGTTCCATCATAAAATCAAGTAAATTATTCTATAAATCCAAAAATCAGAAAGAGGAGATAAAGAGATTAACAATACACAAAAGTTATCCAAAATTATGTCATTTAAAATTGAGATTGCAGTAATTGAAGTTTGTATCTAAGTTTCCCTTACCTTGTAATTTTACCTTTAAATGATGCAAAGTTATTATACTTAGCTGTTAACCATAAAAATTTGAAGTTCAAATCCACTCAAAGGTACATCAAAATATAACCATCATTTAAAATCCTGTGGAGCACACTTTTAATCTGACATACCAGGGGTCATCACCATAATTTAAGAGTCACTTCGTCTGTAATTTATTTGAGTTTGTTTTGTACCCATTGGGTGTCAACTGTGTGAGAGAAGTTATATCTGCTATTTTAAAAATATATAGGCTATATTGTATTTTCAGATCAGAGATTCAGTGCATAAAGTTTTTACCAGCAAAATGAGCAAAAAGTCAGATAAGTTCTAGATTATATTTGAGTCCATTTGGATTCTGAGATAAAAAATTTGAAATTGCACTTATCAGCCTTACTGTACAATTTTCCCAAAAAGTAATGTTCAAAAAAAGAATATTATTAGATGCAAAAAAGATTGAATTTTGCCAGCCAAGTGTGAAAGAGGAAAAGGAGGTTTAGAGCATTAGCAAGGGAGTGATAATGATGATAGACCATGACATTATGCTGAACAAGAAAGGAAATGAAGACAGGAGGGAACTGATGGATAGGGAATGTAGAGTAGATGATGTATGAGGACCAATAACACTGATGAATTGTTGCAGGGAGTTTATTAAAGCAATTGAGCTGGAAGAACGGAAAAAGAAATAAATTGTTAGATATTTGAAATGTTATTTTATTGCACACAATATTTCACTAGACACAGTTTACAAAGTATAGTTACACACATACACACACATATCATGCACTAGAGTGCAAAGTATACAAAACAAAGGGAAGAGATGTTGAAGTAAAAGAACTGAATAGCAGATTTCAAAGGGCAGCTAGAGAAGACAAAGCAAGCTATTATAATTAAATATGAAGAGATCTATAATGGAAGAATAAAAAGAGAAGGATTCATTTAACATTTCTCAGGCTGAAAGAACTAAAAAAGGAAACTCAATCCCTAAGTTGCATTACTTAGAGATACTATGGGCAACATCTTGATAGATCCATGAAGCATCAAAAGATGGACAGAATACCCAGAATCACGGTGAGGAAAAAAAATAAAAGTCTGACACTGAAATATTTCAGGTAGTACTATATGATCCTGAACTATTTCAATGCCAGACATGTTTTTTCACAGTGATACCATATGATCTTTGGAAGCAGAGTGGCATCCACTTTCTAAATAACATACCGATGGAAACTCTATGAACTTTGATAAATGTCAATAGTTGTGGAGGGACTTCAGGCCTTTTGTTCATAGGGTTACTATGAGTCATGCTCAACTCGAAGGCAATCAACAGTAGCAATAATCATATGATCAAAGACCAATGTCAATAAGGAAGAAATTCAAGTTGCAATGAAGGCATTGGCAAAAAATAAGGCCCCAGGTATCAGTGGAATACTAATTAAAATATTTCAAATGACAGATGAAACCCTGGACGTGCTCACCAGTTTATGCCAGGAAGTTTGGGGGACAGTTACCTGGTCAACTAACTAGAGATGATCCCTTGTTTTTTCCAATTCCCAAGAAAGATTATCTAACAGAATACAAAAAATATTAAATAGTACCATTAACATCATATGCAAGAAAATACTGCTAAGATCATTCAAAATTGGCTAAAACCGAACATAGAGAACTGCCAAAATTTCAACCTGGTTTTCGAAGAGGTCGTGCACAGAGATATCATTGCTGATGTCAAATGTCAGATGGATCCTGGTTGAAAACAAGGAATGCCAGAAGAATATCTATTTGTACTTTTAAGGCTATACAAATCATTTATTGACTGTGTGGATCAGAACAAATTATGGCACCAAAATAGAAAACTATAGGCCAATATCTCTCATGAACATAAATGCAAAAATACTGAATAAAATACTGGCCAATAGAATCCAATGACACATCTAACAAATAATTCACCATGACCAAGTGGGATTCATAACAGGTACGCAAGGATGGTTCAACATAGAAAAAAAAACCAATTCATGTAATTCATCACATTAACAAAGCAAAGAACAAGAACCACATGATCCTATGAGTTGATACAGAAAAGGCCTTTGACAAAATCCAACATCCTTTCCTGATTAAAACACTCAATAAAATAGAATTAGAGAGGAATTTCTTCAACATAGTAAAAAATATTTATGCAAACCCGAGAGCCGACATTGTTCTCAATAAAGAGAGGTTAAAGGCATTCCCTTTAAGAACAGTAACTAGGCAGAAGTGCCCACTATCACCTTTCTTATTCAATATTGTTTTGGAAGTCTTAGTGATAGCAATAAGACAAGAGAAGGGAATAAAAGGTATCCAAATTGGCAAAGAGGAAACAAAATTATCAGTCTATGTGGATGATTTGATAGTATACTTAGAAAATCCTAAATATTCAGCAAGATGGCTATTGAACACAGTGGACCAATTTAGGAAAATGGCAAGATACAAGGTCAACGTACAAAAATCAGTTGGATTTCTCAACAGTGACAAAGAGAATACAGAGCCAGAACTAAGAAAAACAATACCCTTCATAATAGCTAACCACAAGATTAAACACTTGGGAATAAATTTAACCAGAAGCACAGAGGATCTATTCAAAGAAAATTACAAGACATTACTACAAGAAACAAAAAAACACCTTGAGAAGTGGCAGAATATCCCTTGTTCATGGATAGGAAGACTCAATATTGTGAAAATGGCAATACTGCCAAAGGCAATTTACACATTTAATGCAATCCCAATACAAATACCAATCCCGTTCTTCAACGAGATGGAAAAGGCAATCTCCAGTTTCGTTTGGAATGGAAAGAAGCCCTGAATAAGCAAATCACTCTTTAAAAATAGAAGAAAGGTAGGAGGTATCTCACTCCCTGATTTCAAATCCTACTATACTGCTGTGGTGGTAAAGACAGCATGATACTGGTACAATGACAGACACATGGACCAATGGAATAGAATTGAGAACCTGGAGATCAACCCATCTATCTATGGTCAACTGATTTCTGACAAGTGGGGAAATGACAGCCTTTTTAACAAACGGTGTTGGCAAATTCGGGAAAGTATCTGCACAACACTCAAGCAAGATCCACACCTCATTCCATACACAAAAAACAACTCAAGGTGAATCATGGACCTAGGACTAAAACCAAGGACTATAAACTTCATTAAAGGAAAGCTAGGAACAATGCTAGGAGTCCTACAGTCTTCCAAGTATCCTGAAGAACCTACAACCAGGAGAAGATAAAGTAGATGAATGGGATCTTCTAAGAATCAAATCCCTATGTACACCCAAAAACTTCTCCAACAAGGTAAAAAGGGAAGCCGCAGACTGGGAAAAAGTATTTGGTAATAATAGATAAGGGACATATATCCAGAATCTATAAAATACTTGAGCACCACAAGATAAAGGTAAATAATCCAATAGAAAAATGGGCACAGGATATGAACAGACACTTCACCGAAGAAGACATTCAGATGGCTAACAAGCACATGAACAAATGTTCAAAATCTCTAGTTATAAGAGAGATGAAAATTAAAACAACTATGAGATATCATCAGACCCCAGACAGAATAGCAAAATTTAACAGATCAGCAAACAACAAATGCTGGCAAGGTTGTGGAGAAACTGGAACCCTTATTCACTGTTGGTGGGAGTGTCAAATGGTGAAACCATTGTGGAAGGTGGTATGGCGCTTTCTCAAAAATTTGCAAATAGAGATATCATTTGACCTAGTACTTCCACTACTGGGAATATATCCCAAAGAGACTATAACTGACATCCAAGCAGATATATGTACATCCATGTTTATTGCAGCTTTGTTCACAATAGCAAGGAGTTGGAAACAACCTAAATGCCATCAACAAAGGAATGGATAGAGAAGCTGTGGTATATTCACACAATGGAATACTATGCTGCATTGAAAAACAAGGAACTCATGCAATATTATTCAAAATGGGTGACCCTGGAGGACATTAAGGTGAGTGAAATATCTCAGTCACAAAAGGACAAATACTGCATAGTGCCACTGTTGTAAAACAGGACTGACTTTGGGGTTGGGGAGAGACTGAGAAAGATGGGTTCAATAATGTATATGGCATTGAAACAGATGAAGGAGAAACTGTTTAAAAGGAATATGTGATTAGGTATTTTTGTCATGACAGGAATCTAGAGCAAAGGCTACATGGTGGAGTGGACCTGGGAGAGGGTTTGTGAAACAATGAAAGAATTTGTCTTTTACTTTTCCTAGAGGGTAGTGTACTAGGGGGAAGCGTTAGAAGGGGAGAAAAATGCAACAATGAAAGAATGGAAATCCAAAGTCTCTGTAAATTTTTACTGAAATTAATGAGCAATTTAATTTTTTAAAAAAAGAACAAATTATGGTTTGTTTTTGTTGATTGTCATCGAGTCAAGCACTACCCATAGTGACTCTATGAAAAAAGGCCTGAAGCCTTTCTATATCTATTAATATTTATCAAACTTTATAGAGTTTCCAGAGGTGTTTGTTTAGGAAGTGGATGCCACTCCTGCTTCCTTCCAAACCTGTCTTAAACTGAGAGCTCCACCAAACACTGTCCACGATGTGTAACCATTATGGCATTTGAAACCCCAGTGGCACAAGTTTCAATATCAGAGCAACCCTAGGTTAGCTCAGTACAGTATATTGACAGAAGAGTGCTGTACCACTTAGAAAACGTTCCTCAAAAATATAATAATATCTAACTTTAAATACAAAGACCCTCCCTGAGGACTTGTTGACCCTAAACAATAGGCTTAAATGAAGAAAAAAATCCAAAAAAAACCCCAATATAGTATGTTTTTGTTGATGTTATTTGCCATTGAGTCACCTGTGACATATAGTAACCCTTTGTACAGCAGCTCTGAACCTTTCCATGGCCTGCGCCAGTCTCACTAATTCTTTTTTTTTTTTTTAATTTTGTGTGCGTGTACCGTCAAATCAGATCTGACTGGTACAGGAGGATATTGCACCTCCTTCTCCGGCAGAGCGTCTGGTGGATTCGAACCGTGTTCCTCTGGGATTGCAGTGCAGCTTTTTGCCACTAGGCCACCAGAGCTCCCCAGTCTCACTAATTCTAACACACCAATCACCATTTCCCCAGATACTGTACCAATCCGTCTCGTCCAGGATCTTTCTCTCCTGCATTGTCCCTTCACCCGTCCAAGCATGCTATCCTTCTCCAAAGACCAGTCTCTCCTGGCCACGTGCCCAAAGTATGTGAGACAGAGCTTCAAAATCCTAGCCTCCAAGGAGAGACTTTCCAAGACAGATTTATTTGTTTTCTTGGCAGTCCATGGTATGTTCAAGACTCTTCTCTAGCTCTACAACTCAAAGGCATCTATTCTTCTTCTGTCGTCCTCAGTTATTGTCCAGCTCTCTGAAGCATAACAAGTAATTGAGAAGACCATGGCCTGGATTAGGCACACTTTTGTCTCTATACTGACATTGTTGTTCTTCAGCACTCTGGAGAGGTCCATGACAGCAAATTTTCCTAATGTAATTTGTCTTTTGATTTCCTGACAGCTAACACTGATAAAAATGGGAAGACCAGAACACATAATGGTTCTCAACCAAACCCTATACCTAGACCAAGAATCTGTTGTGTCATAAAGAGCAAGGGAATACTACACGGTTTAAAATTAAGAAAGGTGTATGTCAGAATTATATGTTTTCTTTATACCTATTGAATCTATATACTGAGAAAATGATTAGAGAAACTGGATTCTATGAAGAAATATGTATCATCAGGATTTGAGGAAGACTTGTCAAGAATTTTTTTATGCATATGATACAAACTTATTTGCTGAAAGTGGAGAGGACTTGAAGCACTTGCTGTAAATCAAACACTGCAACCTTCAATATGGTTTGCATCTCACAGTCAAGAAAACAAAAATCCTCACCACTGGACTGATAGGAAACATCATAACATAAGAAGAAAAAATTAAAATAGCCAATGAATTAATCTTGCTTGGATCCACAATCAGTATACTTGATACCACAATTAAGGAGTCAGAAGATGTATTGCACTTGGAAAATTTAAGGTCAAATTATTGAGGAGTAAAAATGCTGGTTTGAGCACTAAAGTGTGACTGATTCAGACCAAAGCCTTTTCAAACAATTATTATACATATGAGAGCTGGATAATGAATAAAGATGACAGAAGAATTGATGCCTTTGAATGTCAGTGTTGGGAAGGAGTATTGACTATACCACGGAGGCTCAAAAGAACAAACAAGTAAGACTTTGAGAAGGTAAAGCCAGAGTGCTCATTGGAGGCAAAGATGATAAAGCTTCACCTTATATACTTTGGACATGTTGCTAGGAGAAATTATTCCTTGAAGAAGGGCATCATGCTTGAAAAGATGGAAGGATGGTGAGAGAGAGGAAGTCCCTCAACCAGGTGGGTTAACACAGTAAATAGAACAACAGGAGAGAGTGTATCAGATTATGACAGGGGCACAGGACAGGACAGGGTTTTGGTCTGTTGCTCACTGATAGCTATGAATTGTACTTGACTCAACGGCACCTACCAATAGCAACTATTTGGAATGTCTGTTGCTGCTCTAAAAGATAACAAAAGTGGAAGACTTCAACTAACATGTTTATTGTCTTACAGTTTAGGAGGCTAGAAATCTCAGAATAATCTAGGGCAAGGTCCACTTTTTCTGTTACTTTTGGAGTACAGTCCTTATCTCCTTCCACGTCTATATGCCTACTATTCCTGGACGTTACCATGTGTCTTGGCCTACTACACTCTCAAGGAGACTCCAGTACAGGAGCTTAAGTCTAAACAGATACACTCCAATCCAGATAGTTATTTTTTGATGATATAGAAGTTCTTATTTTTTTTTTTCTGGAATCCTCTCTCCTTCATTTCCTATGATACAATGTCATTACAGACCACATCCCAGGGAAATTTTCCTTACATCACAGCTGGGACATAATGGGTCTAAGGGATGTTCCATCTCATGTTTAATCTTTTTACAACTGCTTGGATTATTAGATCATGGGAATCAATAAACAATACACCATTGCATACATACATTTTGAGCAACACAGTTAAATCTATGAAACACCTCTTCAGGAAAAAAGAAAATTTAATAAAGTAACTGAAAAGTGAAGAAATTGAAAATATTTAAGAAGAAAAATCTGTATTGTTGCACACTCAGGACATTTACAAGCAATGTCAAAAGTATTAACATTTCAATACTAATTACTAATACACCTTTTATTTTCACTGATTCAGGTCTCAAAAAAAAGGTAGACCATAGTTCTTAGCAAGTTATTGATTAAGTATTTGCTTAACTAATGTAATTTGAAAACATTGTAGAAGGATCAATAGTCAGAAAACATGGACTTGGTGATAGAAATAATACTGGAGACAGAATGATAGATTTCTGTACCGTCAGCAACCAATTCATTGCAAATATTCTTATTATAAGAAACATAAATGTACACATTTATATACATGTGAGTTTCACCCTGACGATATGCACAAGAATCAGATTGATTACATCTGTGGGAAGAAATGCTGGAAAAGTGTAATATCAGCTATGAAACTAGGCAGTTACTGATTGTAGAACACACCACCAACTACTCATAAGCAAGTTCAAACTGAAGTCAAAGAAAATTAAATCAAATCCACATAAACCAAAATTTGACCTCAAGTCCATCCCTCTTGAATTTTAGACTATCTCAGGAACAAATGAGAGAAGACCAGATGAGCCATGGAAGAATATCAAGAATATCATCCAGGAAGAATGCAAAAGGTCATTACGAAAGCAGAGGAGGAAGGAAAGACCAAAACGGATTGTCAGGAGAGACTTTGAATATTGCACTAAAGCACCAAGAAACCTAAGCAAAGGGAAAAAATTAAGAAGCTGAACAGAAGATTTGAAAGGGCAACGTGGGAAGACAAAACAAAGTATACAATGAAATGTGCAAAGAGCTGGAGTCAGAAAATCAAAGGGGCTGAGTTTGCTCAGCATTTCTTAAGCTGAAAGAATTGAAGAACAAATTTAAGCTTCAAGTTGCAATGCTTAAGGATAATTTAAGCAAAATACTGAATAATTCAGGAAGCATTAAAGAAGATGGGAAGAGTCTTAGAGAGTCACTGTACCAAAAGGAGTTGGCTGACACAGAAGAATTTCATGAAACAACGTAGAATCAAGAGCCTGTGATGGTGAAGGAAGAAATTCAAGCAGCTCTAAAGGAATTGACAAAAAGCAAGGTCCGAGGAATTGATGGCATACAGATTGACATATTTCAACAAACAGATGCTGCCCTAGATGTGATCACCAAGTTGTGCCAGGTAATCTGGAGGACAATCACCTGGGCAACTGACTGGAACAGATCTATGTTTGTTCCCATTCCAAATAAAGGTGATCTGACAGAGTGCGGAAATTATAAAACAATATCATTAATATCACATGCAATCAAGATTCTGCTAAAAATTATCAAAAGTTATTAGAACAGCACAGCAACAGATAACTGTCAGATGTACATGCCAGATTTAGAAGAGGTCATGGTACTAGGGATAGTATAGTTAATGTTAGATGGATCTTGGCCAAAAGCAGAGAGTACCAGAGGAATGTCTATCTGTGTTTCATTGACTATGCTAAGATGTTTGACTGTGTGGATCCCAATAAACTGTGACTGACTCTGAGAAGAATGGGAATCCCTGAACACTTTATTGTGCTTATATGAAATCTATACTTGGACCAAGAGGTAGTCATTAGAACAGAGCAAGGAGACACTTGCATGGTTTAAAATCAGGAAGGATGTATGTCAGGGATGTGCCTTATCTCAATTCCTTTTCAACTTATATACAGAACAGATCATCCAGGAGGTTGGGCTCTATGAGGAGAAATGTGGCATTAGGATTGGAGGAAGACTCATCTATAATCTGTGTTACAAAGATGGACTCAACTTTGCTTGCTGAAATGGAGGAGGACCTGAAGCACTTACTGCAGGAGGTCAAGGACTGCAGCCTTCACTATGGATTGAATCTCAATATCAAGAAAACAAAGCTTCTTACCACTGGGCCATTTAGCAGCATCATGATGGATAGTGAAGAGATTGAGACTGTTAACAGCTTTAGTTTGCTTGGCTCCACAATCAACACTCTTGACACCAGCAGTGAGGAAATCAAAAGATGAATTGCATTGGGAAAGTCTGCTGTCAGGGACATTGCCAGAGTACTGAAGAGCAACAATGTCAGTCTGGAGACTAAGGTGCACCTGATCTGGGCCATGGTCTTCACAATTTCAACTGAACAATGAGTAGAGATAATAGAAGGAGAATTGATGCTTTTGCTTTGTCATGCTGGAGAAGAGTTTTTAATATACCGGGAACTGTTAAGATAACAAACAGGTTCGTCTCAGAGATGGTGAAACCAGGCTGCTCCTTGGAAGCAAGGATTCTAAAGCTCAGTCTGATACATTTTGGGCATTTTGTAAGGAGAGACTAGTCCTTGGAGAGGGACATTATGCTTGGGAGGATGGAGAGATAGCACAGGAGGGGAAACCCCTCAATGGGATGGATTGACTCAGTGATCGGAGTAATGGGGGTAGGTGTGTCAGAGATGGTGACGTTGGCTTTAGATAGAGCTGTTGTACATAGGGTCATTATTAATCGCAGGTGACTCGGTGATGCATAACAATAACAACAACAACAACAAAGTAAGTTATTTTACAAGTTTGTTTAAAAATAAAACATTTCTTTGGTTTCTCTGTATTTTAAAATTAGACCTTTTCCTTGCTATTAAACTAACTTCTTGCTCTTGTAGTCATTAGGTGCAGCTAAGTCAAGTATGACCCATAGCAACCCTGTGAACCACCAATCTGAATCGTGTCTTATGCTGTGCCCGGCTCTCACTTCCTGACACACTAGAGTCCACTGGGGGAGTTACCGTGTTCAGTTTTTTTTTAACAACAAAAAGCTTTTTTTCCTCCTATATATTCATAGAGTGCAAAGATTCATATTCTTAAAGGGGAACATTCTTACTATATTTTAATATTTAGAATTTGAGATACTCACTAATTGATCAACTGAATATAGCATGCATGCACAATTAAAGAAGAAAACACAGTGAGGTTAGCTAATTAATTAAAAATTAGCAAAATCAATAGAATAGATGTATTCATGCAATTCATCTGAAGAAAAGTCTTTTAGTTTAGCATGTATAATAAATTGATGACGCCACTATCTCTTTAATTAACATTATCTAAATCAAAGATCAAAATAGTGAGGACAAAGTCCTGTTCCAACCTACTCCACTATGCCGATTCAGCAAAGGACTCAAAAAACAATTTTCATTTGAATACCTTTAGGCATGACTGGCCACTTTGAATTTCCCTCGATGTTCACTATTCCTTATGTTTTCAGCTCTATAATTTTGTTCCCTATCAGTAAATGATCTTTCATTTGTGACTGCTGGTATCTACTATTACTTATTCTTTTATTAGAGTCAGTCTAGATGGTATTTTCCTCATTTTAGTTTTTAAAATATTAAGTAATCTTTGATTTAAAAAAAATCCTTTTTGCTTAATTTTTTAAGATAATTCCCTTTTTTGCTTAAAATTATATAAAATGCTTCAATATCTTCTAGTAACTATTTTATTTTAATTTCCTAAGTAGATATACATTATTGCCAAAGATTTTAGAAGATAATTCTTGAGTGTCATCTAGATTCAACCACAAGAAATTAACCATTTTTGCTAATATTTAAGGGAAAAAATGCATACCATGTCCTCAGATTTAGATTTCTTGAGGCATCAAATTTCACATGAAGTTCAGAGTTTAGTAATTAGTAGTAGACTGCTTACATTTGCCAATATATTTGTACAAACATATGTTGGCCCTCAGTTTTACATCAGCAATACATCAAAGAAGGGTGCTGAGGAAGAATTATTCTACCTCAGGGCTGGATTAGTGTCTCTGCCTGAAAATAGGCCTCATTTAACAGTATGGTTTCAGAAACATTAAAAAACCTGCACAGCCTGGATATAAGATTGAATCCATTAAGAAAAAGTTGGTGTTGAACAGTTCTGCCATCCTTTTTACAGTATATGTACTGTATAGGTACTATGATCCTGACACAAGTCATGACCCCTTTTCATTTCACTTTACCTGTCTAAAAAAGAAGAGATCATGTAATTCTCTCCTTACTACCTCATAGGAGGATGTGCTTGTCTGGAGTCCTCATTCTGGAAAACCCAAAGCTTAATGATATTTTGAGATGACACCTCTTCCTCAATACTATGTGGTACTCAAGAGCAATGATTTCAAAAATACATGGGAGAGGCTAGAGAGTATTATTGCTAAATTAACTGACTCAGTCTCATGAGGACAAATAGAGTATAAGACCATTTTTCTAAGGATGGTAAGATTTTACGTATTTAAAAACTGATATAAGGATCAAGTTGAATGCACCTAAGAACAACATCATAGTTAAATAAGGCCCCCAATAGGTACATACAGTTTGCACTTGGCTGTTTTAAAAATTGTTACTCTCAAGGGCTGTGTAGCATTCCATAGTAGAGTTAATGAACCACAAATTCCTAATCCAGTTTATTGTGGTTGAACATTTAGACTGTTGCCATGTTCTTGTGATAGTGCATGAAATTAATATGAACATTGGTGTTACAATCTCTGTCTCTCAGTTCTGATTTGGGGGGATATATTCATAGCAGTGGAATAGCTGGGTCAAATGCAATTTCTATGATCAGCTTGGGAGAAAATGCCAAACTGTCTCCAGAGTGGTTGTACCATTTTATAATCCCATCAACAGTGTATGAAAGTTCCTATCTCTCTGCATCCTCTCCAACATTTATTTATTGCTTGCTGTCCTGTTAAACTTTGTCACTGCTACTGGAATGAGATGGTATCTCATTGAGGTTTGAATTTCCACCCCTCTTCTTGCCAGTAAATTTAAGCATTTCTTCATGTGTCTGTTGGCCATCTGAATGTCTTCCTCTGTGAAAATGCTTTCCATGTCTTTTGTCCAGTTTGTTATTGTGATCAGTCTTTTTCTTGGGGAGGCCATGTATGTCTCTGTCTTCCTTTGTTATCAGACCATTATCTAAGACTGTATTGCTACATATTTTTTTTCTCATTCAGTATGTTTTGTTTTCATCTTATTGGAAAAAAGATTTGATGCACACAGCATTTTAATCTTTAGAAGGTCCCACTCATCAGTTTTATCTTCTCCTACTTGCGTATTTCTGGCTGTATTTGTCAGTCTCTTTGTATCATAATCTTTGTGTTCTAAACTTCGTTCCACTTTGTCTTCTTTTATCTTTATGGTTCAGGGTTCTACCTCTCCATCTCAGATTTACTTTGAGTTGATTTTTGTGTATGATGAGAGGTGTAGATCCTGCTTCAGTTTTCTACAAGTAGGAGTCCATTTTTCACAGCATCATTTGTTGAAGAGGTTGTCTTTTCTACATTTGAGAGGTTTTGTTTCCCTGTGGAATATCAGTTGATTACTGTTGTTGTTGTCATTGTTGTTGTTGAGTCATAGACAACTCATAGCAACCCTATGAATGAACAACCTGAACACTTGGATAACTTTCATAGTTTTTCCAAGTTCATGGAGTTTCCAGAGGCAAGCTATTTCAGAAGTGGCTGCCACTCATGCTTCCAAGCCTGTTTTAATTTGGGAGCTCCACCAAACACTATCCACCATGGGTAACCATTATCATATTTAACACATTAGTGTCACAGTGTTCAGCATCACAACAACCATGAGTTACCTCTATACAGCAAATTGAAAGCCCCTTATCAGACATGTCATTTCAAATGTTTTTTTCCCAGTTTATGTGTGGCTTCCATTTTCACTCTGTTAGAGAAGGTTTTGGATCTGCAAAGGGATTTGATTCTTAGAAGATCTCATTCACCTATTTTATCCTTCCCTGGTTGTAGGGTTTTTAGGATGCTTGAAAGACGGTTTATGTTGTGGATTAGGACTTCTGGAGTTCTTCTAAGCTTTGCTTTAATGAAGTTTGTAGTCCTTGATTTTAGTACTAGGCCCTTAATCCACTTTGAGTTGGGTTTTGTGTATGGAGTGAGCTGTGGATCTTACTTGAGTTCTCTGTAGATAATTTTCCAATTTTGCTAAGACCATTTGTTAAAAAGGCTGTCATTTCCCTACTTAACTGATTTCATCTCCTTGTCAAAAATCAGTGACCATAGGTAGATGGGCTAATTTCTTTCTTTTTTTTTTATTCAGGTTGTTTATTTTTCATTTCAGTGAACATCTACAGAGATTTTGGGATTCCATTCATTCATTGTTGCACCCTTCTCCCAGCACAAACCCCTCCCCTCTCCCCTCCTTTGCTCCTCTCCTTGAAAAGCAAAAGAAAAACTCCCTCATTGGTACACAATCCCCCCCCCGCACCTCTCCAAACCCCACCCTCTACCCCCAAATATAATCCACTCTGCAACCCTCATTGCATACACCTACGATAAAAATAATGCCCTAAAATATAATACTTTTAGACTATTCTCTTCCCCATAGACTTCAATGCCATAAACATATTTCTTTATTCTCAATTCTATTCTGTTGATCTATGTGTCTGTCATTGTACCAGTACCATACTGTCTTGACCACCATGGTAGTGTAATAGGATTTAAAATCAGGGAGTGAGATGCCTCCTACCTTGTTTCTTTTTTTTAGTAGTGCTTTGCTTATTCAGGGACTCTTTCCATTCCAAATGAAATTGGAGATAGCCTTTTCTATCTTGTTGTAGAATGGAATTAGTATTTGTATTGGAATTGCATTGAACATGTAAATTGCCTTTGGTAGTATTGTCATTTTCACAATAATGAGTCTAAAGAGAATGTTTTCAGTCTTTCTCCATTGAGAATTATATTATCTACTCGTTTGCATATATAAGTTTTACTATGTTGAGAAAATTCCCTTATATTCTTGTTTTGCTGAGTTTTTAAATCAGGAATGGCTTTTAGGTTTTGCCAAATGTCTTTTCTGCATCAATAGCTGGGATTATGTGGTTCTTATTATTTGCTTTGTTAATGTGATGAATTGTGTTGTTTCTCTTATAATGAACTATCATTGCATACCTGTTATGAATCCCACTTGGTAATGATAAATTATTTTTTTATGTGTTGTTGAATTCTATTGGCGAGGATTTTGTTAAAGGTTTTTGCATCTACACTCATGAGAGTTAGTGTTTTGTAGGTTTGTTGTTTTTTTTTTTATAAAATCTTTGCCTAGTTTCAGAAATAGGATTGGTTATACTTGCTTCATAGAATGACTTTTAAGAGTGTTCCTTCTTTTTCTATTTTTATTTTTAAATAATTTATGTAGAATTGGTGCTAGATCTTTTCTGCCTGTTTGGTAAAATTCAACTGTGAAGCCTTCTGGTCTAGGATGGGGTTTCTGTAGAAAACATTTTATAACCATCTCAGTTTCTTCTTTGGTGATGGTTTATTCAAGCAGTCTACATCTATCTGTGTTAATCTGTATAGGTCGTGTTTCAAGGAATTTGTCTATTTCCTCTAGATTTTCAAATTTATTAAAGTATGTTGTTGTTATTAGGTGTCATGGAGTCACTTGCAGCTCATAACGGCCCTATGTACAACATCTCTGAACCTTGCTTTATCCTGAGCCAACCTTATTGTCTCTGACACAGCTACGCCCATTACCCCAGTATTATAATTGAATATGTAGAGTGCTAGAATTGGAGAATAAAAATGGAAGAACTCAGCATTTCTCAAGCGAAAAGAACTGAAAAACAAATTTAAGATTCGTGTCACAAATTTGAAAAAATGCCATGGACAATATAGTGAATGGCCCAGAAAGCATGAAAAGAAGATGGAGGGAATACACAGAGTTATTGTACCAGAAAAAAATTTATTGACATTGAAAAATTTCAAGAAGAATCTTATGAACAGGAGCCAATAGTAATGAAGGAGGAAGTAAAAACTGCATTTAAAGCATTGGAAAAAAATAAGGCTTCATGAATCAGCGGGATACCAATTGATTTGTTTCAATTAATGGATGCAGCCTTGGATGCACTCACCAGTTTATGTCAGGAAATTTGGAGGATGACTGTCTGGTCAACAGATTGGAAGAGGTCCATATTTGTTCCCATTACCAAGAAAGGTGATCTAACTGAATGCAGAAATTATCAAACAATATCATTGATATGCCATGCAAACAAAATATTGCTGAAGATTATTCAAAAACAGCTGGAACAGTACATAGATTAAAAACTGCCAAAAGTTCAAGCAGGATTTAGAAGAGGCCATGGCATCAAGGATATATATCATTGCTGATGTCAGATGGATCCTAGCTGAAAGTAAGGAATACAAGAAGACTGTCTATTTGTGCTTTATTGACTATGCAAAAGCATTTGACTGTGTGGATTGTGACAAATTTTGGCTGACATTTAGAAGAATAGGAATCCCAGAGCACTTGATTGTGCTCATGCAGAACCTTGATCCAAAGGCTGTTGTATGAATGGAGCAGAAGAGCACTGAGTGGTTTGAAATTGGGAAGGGGGTATGTCAGAGTTGTATTCTCTCACCATACCTTTTCAATCTTCATGCTGAGCAATTTATCCAAGAACCTGGACTCT
>NW_006399762.1:22017899-22019362 GCF_000299155.1 Elephantulus edwardii
TCCCAAAGCAATTCATCTTTTTTATTTTCTGACTGCTGATACCAAGAGTGTTGATTTTGGAGCCAAGCAAACTAAAGCTGTTAATCTCCTCACTGTCTGTCATGATGCTGTCAATCAGCCCACTGGTAAAAATCTTTGTTCTCTTGATGTTGAGCTTCAATCCATATTAAAGATTGCAGTCATTGACCTTCAGCAGCAAGCTCTTCAGATCCTCCTCAGTTTCATCAAGGAGTGTTGTATCATCTGCGTAACATATGTTATTGATGAATCCGCTTCTGATTCTGATGCCACACTCCTCATCATAGAGCCTAGCCTCCCAGATGATTTGTTCTGCATATAGGTGGAAAACATATGGAGATAGGACACATCCCTGGCATACACTCTCCCCAATTTTGAACCATGCAGTGTCTCCTTACTCTGTTCTGATGACTGCCTCCTGGTCCAAGTATAGGTTGCATATAGCACAATGAAGTGTTTTGAGATCCCCATTCTTCTCAGAGAACAATGTTGTTATCAAAAAGAAGTTTGCTGTGATCCACACAGTCAAATGCCTTTGGATAGTCAATGAAACACAGATAGACATTCCTCTGGTGCCCTCTGCTTTCAGCCAAGATCCATCTAACATCAGCTATAATATCCTTAGAACCACAGCCTCTTCTAAATTCAGCCTGGACATCTGTCAGTTCTCTGTTGATGTGTTGTTCCATTCATTTTTTGAGAATTTTCAGCAGAATCTTGCTGGCATGTGATATTAAAGATATTGTTTGATAATTTCTGCACTTTGTCAGATCACTTTTCTTTCAAATGAGAACAAATAGTGATCTCTTCGAGTCAGTTGGCCAGGTGGTTATCCTCTAGATTTCTTGACGCAAGTAATATTCCTATATATACTATTTCATCTGGTTCTATCTATTGTTATGTCACATCTATCATTTCTTAATTTTAGTATCTGTGTCTTCTTTTTTTGTTGTTGTTAAGTTTGTCAATGGTTTGTCAATTTTATTGACCCTGGTCTTGTTGATGGTTTTAATTGTTTTCTATTTTCTATCTCATTGATTTCAGCTCTCGTCCTTATAATTTCCTTTATTCTAAGGGCTTTCAGATTATATTGTTATTGGTTTTGTATTCGATGGAGATGTTGAGTTAGATCACTAGTTTTGCTTCTTTCTTTCTTTTTAATGTGTGTGCCTAGTGCCCCTTAAAGACTGCCTTAGCTGCATCAGAGAAGTTTTGGTATGTTGTATTTTCGTTTTCATTTGTTTCAAAGAGCTATTTTATTTCATTTATTTCTTCTATGTGTTCTAGCAGATAGTTATTTAGTTTCCTCACAGGTAGTTTTATAAGTATTATCCTCTTGTGATTAATTTCTTGGTTTATGGCATTGTGGTCTGAGAAGATGCTTTGTATTATTTCATATGTGTTAATTTTTTGAGGCTTGCCATTGTTGTGTCCTATTTTATGAT
>NW_006399762.1:22020132-22030157 GCF_000299155.1 Elephantulus edwardii
CAGCTTTGCTGGGCACAGAATCATTGGTTAGCAATTTTTTTTTCCTTTCACTTTCTGTATATGGCATCCCATTGTCTTTTAGCTCTCGTGGTTTCTGCTAAGAAATCAGAACTTAATCTAATTGTTTCCTCTTTCAGTATTCTATTCTTATCTTTTAATTTGTAGAATTTGACTATGATATGTTTTAATGTTTTTCTTTTAAGGTCTAGTCTATTTGGTGTTTGCTTAGCTACTTGAATGTGGATTTCTCCATTTCCCATACCTTGGAAATTTTCTTCTAGTACCTCCTCCATAATTATCTTGGTGATTTCCCTGTCATACTTAACGTTGTTCATTTTCTTTCATTCCACATGATTCTAATGGTTTCTTCATTTTCTTTATGCCCCATCTCTGATTTTTCTTCTGGTATGTTTCCATTGAAGTTCTTGTCTTCTAGATAGATCACAGATTCACTATTCAGTATCTTCTCCTTTTTTGTCTTCCAGAGTGTTGGAATCTCCTACAATTTTCATCTTAATATTCTGGATTGCATTTTCATACATATCTACTATTTCTAATACTGTGTTATCCATATCCTCTCTCTCTCTTATGATGATTTTTGAAGTTCTTGTAACTCTTTATCTGTAGTTTCAATTCTTTCTTCCATCTTTCATATTTTCTTCCACAGTTCATCATCTATCTATTTCTTCTGGTTCCCTGTCTCTGGAATATTCACTTTCTTAATGAATTCCATTATTTCTTCCATTATTTGCACCTTCTTCTGTAGCTGGTAAAATAACTGCATCAACATAATTTTTTTGGTTCTCTGTGTCTGTTGCATTCATTGTGTCTGCAATATGCTCTCCTATTTTATAAAAAGGGTTATTTTGTTTTTCATGATGTTTGAGGCTGCCTGCTGCTTTCTGGGCATTACATGAATCTCTTCGCGGTAGATTTAAGCTGTTATAAGTGTGCAATGTGCCAGGGGAGGTCAATGTTTTGTGAAAGAACTGTATACTGGTGGTCCCCTTTAGAGAGCATGAAGTAGGGTGTGTGTTGTTATGAAAAATTGTAGTGGGTATGTTCTTTTCCCCCATGGCTTAAAAAAATCCCATACCTTCTCCGTGTGTTGTAGTCAGGAGTGTTTAAGGGTGGTAGTACCTGGATCATAGATTGCAGCAATGTCATATCCTCTGGAAACCAAGGCATGCCTATTCCTGTTCTCCTGTGGCATAAGAAATCCCAAGCCTCTCCCATATGTTGCAGTCAGGAATGAGACTGGAACTCTTATTCCCTGCTGGTGGGAATGCAAAACGGTAAATCACAATGGAAGGTGGTCTGATGTTTTCTCAAATAGTAGAAAATAGAAATATCATTTGACCCAGTAATTTCAGAACTAGGAAAATAGCATAAAGAAACTAGAGCCTCAACTCAAACAGATGTATACATACCATGTTTATTGCTGCATTATTCACAATAGCAAAGAGATGAAAGGAACCCATGTGCTTGTCAACCAATGAATGTATAGAAAATCTAAAGCACACTCACACAATGGAATACTGCACAGCATTGAAAAACAATGAATTTGTAAAACATTACACAACATTGGTTAGCCTGGAAAACATTATATTGAGTGAAATATCTGTCACAAATGGACATACACTGCATAAAACTACTGTCATAAAATAAGGTTCACATTGAAGTTGGGGGGGAAATAAGAAAAGAGTATATAGACAGTGAACATTAAATTGGAACAGTGAGAAGAACTATCTGAAAATAATATGTGATTAGGCATTATATGTGTGACACTAATCTGAAACAAGAAGTGCATTGCAAACTGGATTGAAAAGAAGGAAGGATTAAAATGTGTAACAATGAATGAATAATGAAAACCCAACTTTCTATAAACTTCCATTAAAATCACAATAATAAAAAAGAAAATAGTAAGAAAAAAAAGTTAAAATTGTATCCTGGAAGAGATTATGGGGAAAAAAGACATAGACAAAATTATGGAAATCTAAATAAAATATGACCTTTAGTTAATTATATTGTACAAGATTGATTAATTATTGTGATAAAGGTCTCACAATAATTAAAGTGTTGATGATGATGATAATTATGAAGAAGAAATGGGTGTGAAGAATGTGACAATCCATTGTGCTATCCTGATCATTTTTATGTAACTATAAAACTATCCTAAAAGTAAAAGTTTACTTAAAAAAATTAGACTTTGAAAACTGATTCTGTTAGAGAACTCTGGTAGCCTAGTGTTAAGGAACTGTACTACCAACCTAAAAACAGAGGGTTCATATTCAACAGCTGCTTTACAGAAGAAAGATGAACAATCTCCTTCCATGTGATTTATAGCCTCTGAAAATCTGCTGGAGGGTTAACTATGAGTCAGTTCTGACTCAAATGCAATAAGTTGAGTTTAGTTAGTCTAGCAGAAATCTGATAAGATCTAGAGCTTTGAAGAAGCTTCTGAAGTCCACATAGAAGATATTTGGACGCAACACAAGCCTTCACTTTAGCCTGCCCTAGACTTATGTTAGATCTGATTATAAGATGGGAAAAGATAGGATAGAGTAAGAAAATGACATACTGAAATTTCTAGCTTATTTCATTACCAAATATATTGTTCTATATTGGAAAATCTGGCTGCCTAGTGAGTAGAGTTATGCTACCAACCTAACAGAAAGACGATTGAATCCATCTGCTGCTCTGCAGAAGAAAATGAACAATCTCTTCTCACACAATTTACAGAGTCTGAAAACCCACTTAAGAGTCAGCTGTGAGTCGACTCTGACTCAATGGCACACAACATATTACAGTAGAGAGCTTGAGTGGCCTAGTTCATAGGGAGTTGAACTGCTAACACAAAAGCTATGTCTCTCTGGCGATTTGAATGCACCAGCAACTCCTAGTGAGAAAAATGGGCAATATCCTGCCAGGTGATTTATAGCCTCCAGAAACCAACCAAATAACATTAAAACACCAGAAAGAAATCTACCCATCTTCCAAAAATATCAATAGAACACACACATTTAGGTTTCTTGGTATCTTCAGAGAAACTAGTTTCTTTACAAGCATAAATATTTTTTAAAAGAAGTCTTAGTAATATTGTTGCTCATTCCATCAAATTTATTCAAAGTCACTGTGACCCTATGTGTGCCAGCACAGAGCTATAGGGTGTCCAATCTTGCTTTCACGGCGCAGTTTGGCAGACTCAGACTTCCCACCTTTTGTTTAGTAGTCTAGCAAAAACAAACAGAAAAACAATCCCAACCCCACATATTCCCTTTATGTTCAACCAGTTAAACCAAAGGGGATAGATGAGGTCATGTTACCTTCCTTAACCTACAACAGTATACATTGAATACTTAAACATATCATTACAAGGTTAATTCCTTTTCTCTCATTCTTGCAGTTAAGAAAAGGTGCTGATAACTCATGACATTCTCACACATCAGGGTACTTTTGATGAGCAGCTGTAGCAGCTGTATACATCACTGAGGACCATCTAATCATAGTGTCTCACTATAATAAACCTGCTTCTGATGTTGATATGGTTTTTGGCTACCATTGAAAGGCATTCCAACTTTTATTGGAGTCATTTCTGGCCAAAGCACAGAAGTCCAGGAGCCATCTACAAGGAAATCTAATCCCAGACTCATATTTCAAGGACCACACATCTCAAGGGTGACATAATCACTTGCACATCTCACTTGTTCGTGGCAAACATGATGCTCTCTTGAGATTCCAGCTTCGAATACCATTCATCTCCTACAAAGAGCAGCCAGTGCTTACTCATCGGTCCACTAGGACTGCAACTTAAACACTCTCTGGAGTTAGTACTTAATCATACCACGATATAGATTACTCTATATCCCTAAACACTTATACTGTCTCTTCGTTTTGAGGAATACAGTCCTGGAGATGAAATAAACAGAAAACCTAATTTAAGTATGTAGAATTTGAGTTATATTTCAATTTCTTAGACTCAACAATATATTATCAGTGAAGAACATAGGTGGAAAATAATTTTAAAATTCTTCTTAAAACGCTTCTAATATTTAAGAGTATACTCACTCAATGAGTGGTACAGAGACATAGACCAGAAGCATCTTGAGTGTACTAAAACATGATATTAAAGGTTAAACATCATATTCATGTTTCCTATGTGCAAAGAAATAGAGAAGCTTGGTGTTAAGTATAATGTTAAGAAGAACGTATTAAATATTAAAGAAATAATAAGGCAGGTAAAAAGAAATATTAGTTCTAGCACACTGGTAAGATTTAGTTAGATCTTAAATTCCTCTCTGATACAGATAAGGCATGTTTTAGCCATAAGACATGGGATAGTTAGAAGCATCTTAATAATAACTCTATTAGCTAAAATCCAGAAAATCTATCAATCACAGCATTTTATAGCAAAAAATTTTTTAAAGCCTTCAAACTAGCTGATATCTGCATAATTAAAAACCCTGAATGTCTTCAGGTGCAACTAGCTGTAGAAGGCTTGGAGTGAGTCAAATAACAGTAAGGATATATTCTCTTTCAATCTTTCTCTGCTTTGCTTATTCTATCAAGTGGAAGCTTCATTCTTAGCCTCCACTTGATGGTGTAATGTCTGTCACTTCTATTGTCTTTGAGGTCTAAATCCCTTTACAGTTAGTCCTTACACATTTCAAAATTCACTTGGGTCATGTAATCTACCCTGTAACCTACCACGGTAAGTATATCAATGGAATACCCTAACATCTCTTACCTGGACCATATGTTCATCTGTGAAACAGCAACCACACTTAAATGCTTTGATGCTTGTGTTGAGTAGGGTCATATCGAAGGCTGAACATCAGAGCCAGGATCAGATTTCCATGGAAACCCAGGAGACTGAGAGCAAGAAAAATTTTCAAAGGGAATTTAGAGGAAGAAACAAGGAATTACCTGGAAAGAAAAATTTTTAAATGTTTGCATAAAATTCCAAGAAAGCACAGAGGTTGGAGCAAAAATTAGTTAGGTGAGATGGACAATTTACCTAGGAGAATTTAAAAAGAAACATGCTGAGATAATTTCTGGAATTTTGTGTTTGAGCATTATGTTAATCTGGTTAAGAAATATTTTTGTAGTTTCAGAGATGGAACTAATCTTTCAGTCTAACTGAGTAGACTTTCATTGTTGTTAGTTGCTTCTCTCATATTTGTTCTGACTTCTGGCAGCCTTGTGTCTAACAGGACAAAACATCACCTAATTTTGGGCCAGATGAATGATTATTGTTCTGGTGAGTCTATTATTGAGATCATTTTGTCAATCCATCTCATGAAAGGTTTCTCTCATTTTCACTGACTCTCTACCACAGTCGGTGCCCTTTTCTTTCTACTATCTTCTTTATTCTACTTTCTGCTTTCTCTAATGACATCTCCAGATGCAAATCCACACAAAATAGGTTAAGTACATGCGAGTGTCATTCTCTCTCATCTTCCACTCCGTAGTGAAAAGAAACCATTAATTAACTAGGGAAAGGAGGAAGAGTTGTGGTTTTTCACCATTTCAAACCAAGTTTAGAGCACACTGATAATTTGAGACAAGAGTGCAGAATGGATTATTTTGGCAGTCTCCATCTCATGTCCACAAAGAAACAGAAAGCTTCATCAAGCCAGGAAAAGAACAGTGTTTCAAGCACCAGATTCCAGGAAGGTTTAACAGGCTGAAATGGGTTGAAAGGTTTTTCTTTTGACTTTTTGAGTTGTTCTCCAGATCCTTCTTCAGAAGGGACCCAAGCCAAACCCAACAAATGGCCAGTGTGCCCATTCTGACCCCATTATGACCCTGTTGGACAGAGCAGAACTGTTCCCATAGGATTTCTACATTCATAAATCTTTACAGAAGCATATTACCATAATTGTTCTCCCATTTAAGAGGATCAGTCAAGTGTAATTCTAATTGATGAGGAATATCCAGTTAGTAACCAAGTAAGCAGAGGAAGAGGAGGATGGTGTCTCAGCCGTAACTGAAAAGATATCTTCTGCTAGTCATCTATGTTGCCAGCACATTTTTCTTTTGTCTTTTCCCTGTCTTGAGTAGATGCAGAAGTTATAAAATAACACGGAGAACATAGAATCATTAGTAAAATGTGTACAGTTCTATTTTTCTAAAGCCAAGAAGTTATCCAATTAACATTCACTGGCTGTATTCAATCTGACTCATGCCCAGTTTTACCTATACAGTACTTCTTTTTCATTTTTTAGTAAGTTGATAACTTTTTAACAAATACAAATACTTTAACAGATACTTTTTAACAAATTTTGACTGAAAAGTAAATAAACAAAAAGTGACAGAGAATTTAAATGGACATTTCATCTTCCTCAAAGGAGTTTATAAATGTTAACAAGAGCATGAAAAGATGTTCAGTTGTTATTGTTGTGGTGACAGTCATGTATCTTCGAGTCAGGACCAACTCATAGCTGACCCTCCAGTGGGTTTTCAGAAGCAGTAAATTGCTTAAGAGTTAATTGCCCATCTTTCTTCCATGGAGAAGGAGGCAGGTTGAAACTGCATGCCTTTGGGTTTACAAAATAATTATGAACTACTAGACCAATAGAACTCCCTAATTATTCATTAATAAGTACAAATTAAGGTTACAATGCAGTATTACTACAATGTTTGTTTTATAAAAAAAATAAAATAATAAATTGGTTGGTGAGGATGGGAATAAATTGGAACCCTTACCTACTGCTGTAGAAAACACACTATGGTACAGCCTCTGTGAAATAGAATTTGGGAGGTTTTCAAATAGCTAAACAGAGAACTATCATAACTCAGTAATCCCAGTTTTACAAGAATTTAAAATAATTGACATTAAAAACACAAAATCAAAATTCACACTGCAAAAAAAAAATCACAATATCCTAAACATAAATGTTCATCCATAAATGAACAGATAAACAAAATGCTGTATGTAATGTATACCACCATAAAGGAAAATGAAGTCTATTATATTCTACAACATGGGTAGATCTTGAAAACATTTCGCTGGTAAAAACTCAATCACAAAAGAAAAAAAATAGTATATAATCCAACTTAGGTGGAAGATTCATCAACAATCTGCATAATGCAGATGATACAACCGTACTTGCTGAAACTGAGGAGGATCTGAAGTGCTTGCTGCAGAGGGTCAAGGACTGCTGGACCAATTAGTAGCATCAGGATGGATGGTGAAGAGATTGAGATTGTTCACAGTTTCAGTTTGCTTAGCTCCACAGTCAACACTCTTGGCACCATTAGCCAGGAAATTAAAAGACGTATTGCAATGGGAAAACCTGCTGTTAGGGACCTCTCCAAAGTACGGAAGAGCAATGGTGTCTCTTTGGAGATTAAGGTGTATCTGATACAGGCCATGGTCTTTGCAATCACTTGTTATGCATCACAGAGTTGGACAATGACCAGGGAGGATAGAAGAATTGATGCCTTTGAGCTGTGGTGCTGGAGAAGAGTATTGAGGGTACCATGGACTGCTAGGAAAACAAACAGATTCATCCTGGAAAGGATTAAACCAGGTGGCTCCTTGGAGCCAAGGATTCTGAGGCTCCGTTTAACATACTTTGGGCATGTTATAAGGAGCCACCAGTCCTTGGAGAGGGACATCATGCTTGGTAGGGTGGAGGGACAGTGCAGGAGGGGAAGGCCCTCTATGAGGTGGATTGATTCAGTGACTGGGGCAATTGGGATTGGTGTGTCAGAGACAATGCAGTTGGCACAAGACAAGAGAAGAGTTTAGGGCTATTGTACATAGGGTTGCTATGAGTCACAAGCAACTTGACAGCACATAACAACAACATGTATGAAATGCCTAGGAAAGTAAATGCACACAAGTTATTCCTTAAGGGGCATTGAGGCTCCCTGTTAATGGTGAGAAACAACTTGTAAATGGACAGTGCTGATGATTGTACAGCATGATGAATGTAATGTATGTCACTGGCTTGTGCCCATAGAAAATACTGAGTTGAAAAGAAGAATGTTGAATTGGAAAACACTATGTTGAGTATCTATTTTTCCAATAAAACTAATTTTTAATGGTCAGGCCATTATGGGTCAGATACATGAAGGTAACCATGAAATCAACACAGACATGTTTTTATTTTTGATGTTGTGTACCTCCAAGTCAGACAGACTCATCAATGACCCTACACTGTGTTTTCAGAGGCAGTAAGTCACAGGAGAGGAGAATGTCCATATTTTTCCCTGGGAGCACTGGTAGATTTGGAATGCCTTTGTATTGGCTGCACAATCGAGGGGCTTCAGGCCTTCTGTCCACAGGGTCACTATGAGTCATACTTGACTCGAAGACAATCAACGATAACAGCTACCCACCAGAACTCCCTAAAAGAGATAAACCCATCACATTTTGAAATTAAATAGCTAAAATATAATCATAGATATAACTTAAATATCACAAAATTTCAATTTAACATCTAAATTTAATGTACTACAGCTTCCTTAGAAAGCTCTGGTGGCTTAGTTGTAGGAGCTGCACTACCAAACCCAAGGCTTATGGTTTGAATACAACAGATGTTCCAGAAGAGAAAGAAAGGAAATCTCCTCTTGTGCAATTTTCTGCCACCTCTGAAAACCCTGGAGATTCAGCTGTGAGTCCGTTCTGACTCAATACTCAATGATACATAACAACAAAACATCAGTGCTGTTTAATTAATTTGCCTCAACCAGCAAGTATTAAGTTTGAAGTCTGGTTGGCCTAGCGGCAAGAATCTGTGCTGCAATCCCACGGGCATGCAGTTTGAATCCACCAGCTGCTCTGTGGGAGAAGGATAGGCAATCTCCTCCCACACTATTAACTGCCACTGAAAACCCAGAGGGTTAGTTATGGGTTGTTCCCAACTTGAAGGCACACAACAACAACAACAAACTTCAAACAGTCTGATGAACTATGAAAGTCTCATTAAAAACTGATACTGACTTGTGTGACCTTCCCATACTCAAGAATACATGGTCTTAGAAACTCTCACTAGTGGAGAAGATGGAGAAGACTTCCCCCTTAGGCAATTTCTCATCTGTAAAAACAGTCTTTAGTTATTTGGGGAAAGAAGCTTTCCTAGTGAAGAATCACATTAATATTTTTTTTTTTACTTTTTTACTATTCTTGTGCATTTTGTCTGGAAAATTCACATTCTGAAGGGAGACAAGGAAAGACAGAGAAGAAAACTTCTATGCCAATACCCTGAACTCTTAAAATATGCACATTATTATTCTTAACTTTTCTAGACTTCTTAAAAAGTAAAGTGAGAAAATTCTGTTGATGTTATGGGGAAACATCAAGACTCATAGTGACTTCATGAACAACAGATCTGAATTAGCCTTATCCTACCCCATCCTTAGCATGTCTGATCTGTTCGAGCCCATTGTTGCAGGTACTGTGTCAATTCACCTTGTAGAGGGTCTTCTCTTTCTGTGGCTTTCCATTGTTCCCAGCATGATGTGTTTTTGAAACATTAATCCCTCCTGTCAAAATGCCCAAAATACATGAGACAAAGATCAAAAATTCTTGCCTTTAAAGACTGCCCTAGTTGCACCTTGTACATTTAAAAAGCAAAATGATACTTTATTTTAGTTTATTCATTATCTTTCCATTCTAAATTATCTAATACTTGTTACTAGGCTTAAAGTATGTTAAAGAATGTATTTCATTAATGGATTCCACTTTTATAAGTGTTCATATAAGTATAAACTTTAAATATTTCTAATAATACTATTTTTCCATGCAAAACTCAACTCTGATATTAATTTAACAAACTTTCATGCTTCATGACAATTCCTTTTTCTTCATGTTAGTGGTGGCAACTAGGGAAAACAATAACTTCATTTTCAAAAAGAGACAACAGGAATCAGATCTTTTCTTAACCTTAGACACTAACACTGTGGAATATGTACTATGACATGTTGTTGTTGTTGTTGTTATGTGCCATCGAGTCGTTTCCTACTCATAGCGACCCTATGCACAACAGCTCTAAACCCTGCTCTATCCTGCGCCA
>NW_006399762.1:22032282-22036369 GCF_000299155.1 Elephantulus edwardii
CTCAAATAATTTGTTCAGCATACAAATTCAACAGACCATCTCAGGAACAGGTTTGAGGCCTTGAAGAAAAATGAGCAAAGACCGGATCAGTTGTGGGATGGTATCAAGAATCTCATCCATGAAGAATTCAAAAGGCCATTACAAAGACAGAAGAACAAGAAAGGAGCAAAACAAATGTCAGAAGAGACACTAGAGTGCTGAGAAGTCAAAGCAAAAATAAGAACAGGATGTTAAGGAACTGAACAGATTTCAAAGGGTAGCACAGGAAGACAAAGCAAAGTATTATAGTGAAATATGGAAAGAGCTGGAGTTGGAAAACCAAAAGAGATGAACTTGCTCAGCAATTATTATTAAGCTGAAGGAACTGAAGAACAAATTCAAGCCTCAAGTTGCAATATGTGAGGATGCTGTTGACAGAATGGTAAATGACCCAGGAAGAATCAAAAGAAGATGGAAGGAGCACAAAGAGTCACTATACCAAAAAGAATTGGCTGACATCGAAGAATATCATGACTCAACATATCAGCCTGTGGTAGTGAAGGAGGAAGTTCAAGCTGCTCTGAAGGAATTGACGGAAAACAAGGCCCCAGGAATTGATGGAATGCCAATTGACATATTTCAACAAACAGATACTGCGCTAGACACGCTCACCAGGTTGTACCAAGAAATCTGGAGGACAGCTACCTGGCAAACTGACTGGAATAAATACATATTTGTTCTCATTCCAAAAAATGGTGACCCAGCAGAGTATGAAAATTATTGAATAACATGATTAATATCACGTGCAAGCATGATCCTACTGAAAATAACCCAAAATGGGAACATCAACAGAGAACTGCCAGATGTGCACGTTGAGTTTAGAAGAAGCCACGGCACTAGGAATATTATAGCCAATGTTAGATGGATATTGATGAAAACAGAGTACCAGAAAAATGTCTATCTGTATTTCATCAGCTATGTAAAGGCAAATGCATATGAATCACAAAAATCAGTGACCCAGAGAAAATTGGGAATGCCAGAATACTTGATTTTGCTTAAGCAAACCTACATTTGAACCAGGAGGCAGTCATCAGAGTTAGGAAATACTGTTTCGTGCAAAATCAGGAAAGGCATGCATGAAGGATGCATCCTATCTCCATACCTTTTCAATCGTTATGTGAAACAGATCATATGGGAGGCTGAGCTCTATAAGGAGGAATGAGGTATCTATCAGGAGTGGAGGAAGACTCATCAACTACCTCTGTTATGTAGATGACACAACCTTGCATGCCAAAACTGAAGAGGACCTGAGGCATTTGCTACAGAAGGTAAAGGACTGTAGCTTTCAATATAGATTGAAGTTCAAGATCAAGAAAACAAAAATTCTCACCACTGGGTCAATTGGCAGCTTAAAGAGATTGAGACTGTTAACAGCTTCAGCGTGGCTGCCTCCACAATCAACACTCTTGATATTAGTAACTAGGAAATAAAAAGAAAAATTGCATTGGCAAAATGTGCTATCAGGGACCTCTCCAGACTACTAAAGAGCAATGGTATATATCAATCTGGAGAATGAGGTGCTTCCAATCCAGGCCATGATCTTTGCAATTATTTGTTCTACATAAGAGATATGGACAGTGACTAAGGATGGTAGAAAAATCAATGTCTTTTGAGTTGTGCAGGAAAAGATTATTGAATATATCATCCACTGCTAAGAAAACAAACAGGTTTAACCTGGAGAGTCTGAAATCAGGCTGCTCCTTGGAAGCACGGATTTTGAAGCTCTGTCTGACATACTTTTGGCATGTTACAAGGATCAGTCCTCAGAGAATGACTTCATGGTTGGAAGCATGAAGGGAGAGTGCAAAAGAGGAAGACACTTGATGAGACAGATTGACTCAGTGATGGGGGGTTATGGAGGTAGGTGTGTCAGAGGCAATGAAATTGGCTCAAGATGAAACAGAGTTCAGGACTGTTGTACATAGGGTCACTATACCACAAGCAATATTCAAGAAAATGAATAAAAGATACAACCCCAATGCACACCTTTTCTAATTTTAAACCATGCTCTGTTCACACAATAGCCTTTTGGTCTAGGTAAAGATTTTGTATGAGCAACATTAAGTGTTCTTGGCTTCCCACTATTAGTGTTGGCATACTTTATTATAATCCACACCATCAAATGCCTTTAGTTAGTCAATAATGCACAAATAGACTTTTTTTTTGGTATTTTTTTTCAGCCAAGACCCATCTGACATCAGTAACAATATCCCTGGTGCCACAGCCATTACTATGACATCAGAAGCCATTTTAGTATTGACATTACTAAAGTCATTAAAAACAAAGCAGAACTGTGCAGAGGATAACCTAATGCAAAATAAAAAGAAAATAAAGTTGAAATGAGAAAGTAAGAGTGGAGTTGGGATAATTACCTGTTGTTAACTTACGTGGAACTAACACTTCATTCATGAGGACCCCATGAATTACAGTATTAAATGATGCTCTGTCTCATATCATACCTATGATGGGTTCAAATTAATCCATTGTGATAAATAGTGTCCTTATTTGCTTTTTTAGGACATAGATATCCAAGTCTTTCTATTTTATTTTATCATAGAAAACTCTGCTTAAATTTCAAAACACACAAATTTCCACTGACACAGGAGCTGTGACTGCACACACGATGCCTTGTCCAGGAATCAAGAGTCTCCCTCAAGGAAAGTGAGAACTCTTCCACTAAAACACATTCATTCTCTAAACTGTATCTGCTTCATCTCATTTGAATTCCTACTCTGCCATTTCCACTTCACATTCAGGTAGTGGTTGTTGTTGGTAGGTGGTGTTTAATTGGTTTCTATACCAACTCTTTCTACAACAGAAAGAAATACAGCCTCATAATACACCATCATGCACAGTCCTAAATCCTTTTGTTATAGTTGCTGTGTTAAGTAATCTCATTGAAGGTCTTCCTCTTTTTTTTTTCACTGACCCTTTACTTTACCAAGAATGATGTTATTCTCCAAAGATCAGCCCTTCCTGATGATATGCCTAAAGTATGTGAGATTGAAGTCTCGTCAGACTTCTCGTCAGACTCCTAAGGAATATTTTGACTGCACTCCTTTAAAGAAAGATTTGTTCATTCTCCTGATAGGCCATGATATGTTGTTGTTGTTAATTGCTGTCAAGTCGAGGTTGACTCATAGTGACTCTATGAACAAAAGACCTAATGCCTTTCGATATTCTCAGTATTTTTTTTAATACGCCATAATTCAAAGACAGCAGTTCTTCAGTATTTCTTAGTCCAAGTTTTGCATGCATTTGAGGAGAATGAAAATGCAAGGGCCTGAGTCAATTACACCTTGGGCCTTAAAGTGACCTCTTTGCTTTTTAACACTTTAAAGAGGTCCTTTGAAAATAAATAAATAAAGAGGTCCTTTGCAATTTATTTTCCCAATGAAATATTCCTTTGAACTCCTGACTACTACTTCCAAGAATATTGATCGTAGATCCAAGTATTCAAACATTCTTTTCATCATGTATCATAATGTTATTTATTGAATTAGTTGTAAGGAACTTTTTTTTCTGTATGTTTCTGCATGTAATCCACACTGAAGACTTTGGTCTTCATCAGTGTCTCAAGTCTTCTTTGTTATCAGCAAGCAATTTTGTCTTCACTGCATATCAAAGATCATTAATGAGTCTTTCTCCAGGGCTGACACTGTATTCCTCTTCATTAGTTCAGCTTCTTAGATAATTTGCTCATTATACGGATTGGACCAGTGTGGAGAAATGGTACTGTCCCGATGCATACCTTTCCTGACTTTAAAACACACAATATCCTTCTGTTCTGTACAAAC
Source organism: Elephantulus edwardii (assembly GCF_000299155.1). Taxonomy (NCBI): domain Eukaryota; kingdom Metazoa; phylum Chordata; class Mammalia; order Macroscelidea; family Macroscelididae; genus Elephantulus; species Elephantulus edwardii. The sequence continues at coordinate 22,036,119 of NW_006399762.1, forward strand.
AAATAACTTTTGGTCTATGTACAGATTCTTTATGTGCATAATAAAGTGTATTGAAATTTCCACTGTTCGCACTATCATTAATAATGTTTTATGATCTACATAGCTGGTGTTGGCCTTGTTATGTGTCATTGAGTCACCTGCAACTCACAGCGACTCTGTGTACAGCAAACCTAAACTCTGCTCTATCCTGTGCCAATCTTACTGTCTCTGACACACCTACCCTTATTACCCCAGTCACTAAATCAATTCAT
>NW_006399762.1:22045259-22091737 GCF_000299155.1 Elephantulus edwardii
GAAACACAGATAGACATTCTTCTGGTATTCCCTGCTTTCAGCCAAGATCCATCTAACATCAGCAACGATATCCCTAGTACCACGACCCCTTTAACTATGACATACAATTTTTTTTATTCCTCCCAACATAAAAGAGTCAAAATTAAGAAAAAAAAAAACACTTTTGAACGACAATGACTTGGGCATGACATTATTGTTGTTGCTATTCTTGTCAAGTGCCATCAAAACTAGTACAACTCATAGGAACCTTATGAATAATAAACCTTAAACTTTCCTATTCTGTGCCATCCTCACAATCTCTTACACACTCAAGTCTATTGCTGCAGTCATTGTGTCAATCCACCTGGTAAAGGGTCTTCTTCTCCTCCACCATCATTCTGCTTTCCAAACATGATAACCATCTCTAAAAGAATAATGTCCCATAGCAACACACCCAAAGTATGTGAGACAAATCTTCATCATCATTGTCTCCAAAGAACACTCTGGCTGCACTTTCTCCGAGACTAATCTGTTTGTTCTTTGGCAGCTCATAGGATATTCAGAAGTTTTCCCCAACACCACAGATAAAAGGAATCAATTCTCCTTCATCATCCTTAGTTATTATCCAGCTCTCAGATGCACAGCAAGTGGCTGAAAAGAACTATGTCCTGAATTTGTGTACCGTAGACCTCAAAATGACATCATTGCTTCTGAATAATTTGGAGAGGTCCCTGACTGTGTATTTTACCAGGGCAATACATCTCCTGATCTCCTGACTGTTTTTATCAAGTATAGATCCAAGTAAAATTAAGTCATTTTTAGTCTCAATCTATTGTCCATATATCATTATATTATTGCCTATTGGTCCAGTGGAAAGGATTTTTATTTTCTCAAAGTTGAGACACAATCCATATTGAAGGTTTCAGTTCTGTAGCAAGTTCTTTAGGTCCTCCTCACTTGCAGCAAGCAAGGTTGTGTCACCCACATAATGAAGGTTATTTGGTCAGTCTTCCTTCAATCCTCATGACACAGTCTCTCTCAAAATCCAGCTTCTCAAATAATTTGTTCAGCATACAAATTCAACAGACCATCTCAGGAACAGGTTTGAGGCCTTGAAGAAAAATGAGCAAAGACCGGATCAGTTGTGTACAGCAAACCTAAACTCTGCTCTATCCTGTGCCAATCTTACTGTCTCTGACACACCTACCCTTATTACCCCAGTCACTAAATCAATTCATCTTATTGAGAATCTTCCTCTTCCTCTTTGACACTGTTCCTCCATTCTCTTAAGCATGACATCTTTCTCCAAGGATCTACATAGTTAAATTTGTTTTAACAACACACTACCCCTCATTTTCTCATCACATCATCCCAAGATGTTCAAGTCTCAGCTGTACCTGTGAAATACCGAACACAAATGTAAGTCATAGCACAGTCAAAAAAGACTGCTTTCAGACCCTAACCCACTTTTAACTCATGGCATTTACTGCCCAGCGTAGAAACCAACGCATCATGTGGTCATAATTGTCAGTAAATCTGTGAATCATACCAAACATCTAAATCATAGAAATTGTGCACTGATGCTTTTACATATAAATCAAAGAATTGCCAACCATTTTCAATTAAAACATTGCATCTGGGGTTGTCAGCACATGTACCAAGTTTCAGCTGAGGGCAATTTGGAATGGTTAGCTTATAAAACAATCAAATAGCAACTTACTAAATGGAAACACTGACAGATTTTTTTTTTATTTTTTTTTTAGCTCATGTAATTCTCCCACACATCAAGACAGCTGAACTTAAAAAATGCTGAGGGCTCAAGACTGTAGACTACAGCTCCTTCTTTGGTGTGTGCACTAAATGCATGGTCCACTATCACACTAATACAGAGCCCACCAAAAAAAAGCTGTTTTCAAAGTCAGAAATTGCCCCAAAGCCGTAAGCTAGAGACCAGAAAGAGAGAAGCAAAAAATACCTTCAAGACCTCAGAAATAATGATTTTTTAAATTATTACCTAACTTGGGAGGGACTGGAGACATTATGCTGAGTGAATGAACTCAATCCCACAAGGACAATACTGTCTAAAATCATTTTTGTAGCATGAGCATAAGGATTGGGTGGAGAGGAGGGTGGAAGCGGAGGGATGAAGGTGTGAGAGGAAAGGAGGGATTAATCGTGGAGTTGTACAAGTACAATTTGATGGGGGTGATGAGAGAAATTGGAAGAATCTATTCTGGGAAACAGTGTATTGAAATTTTGTAGATAAATTAGTATAATAATACTTTTTATAAGAATTTCTTTATTAAAATAAAAAGTATATACACAGGATCCTCAACATGACAGGAAACAGGAAGGAAAGATCACTGGCTTCAGCTCAGAGGATCTGGTTCTAGATGTGAATTAGTTACTAGTTTCTCTGGGGTTCCTTGGGCATAGTCTCATTCGGATTTCCCTATTGATCCACCAAAGCATTCATTTCTCCATTGAAAGCTTCACATTTCCAGTCTGATCAAGCTTGTTCTGTGCCACACCATGCTGTGGTTGTTGTTGTTGTTGTTGTGTGTTGTCAAGTTGGCTGCAACCCATAGTGACCTTATGTACAGCAGCTCTGAATCCTGCCCTGTCCTGAGCCAATCTCACTAATTCCAGCACACCAACTCGCATTGCTCAGTTACTGTATCAATCCATCTCATCCAGGGTCTTCCTCTCCTGTGCTGTCCCTCCAACTTTCCAAGCATGATGTCCTTATCCAAGGACCAGTCTCTCCTGGCAAAGTGGCCAAAGTATGTGAGACAGAGCTTTAAAATCCTAACCTCTGAAGAAAAATTTGGTTTCACCCTCTCCAAGACAGACTTATTTGTTTTCTTGGCAGTTCATAGTATGTTCAAGACTCTTCTCCAGCACCTCAATTTGAAGACATTGATTCTTCTTCTATCATCCTTAGTCATTGTCCAGCTCTCTGATACATAGCAAGTAATTGTGAAGACCATGGCCTGGATTAGGTGCACCTTAGTCTCTAGACTAACATCGTTGCATTTCATTACCATGGAGAGGTCCCTGACAGCAGATTTTTCCCAGTGTAATTTGTCTTTTTATTTCCTGCCTGCTAGTGTTGATTGGTTATAACAATACTGTGTGTGTAAAAATGTCTTGCCAGCCTGCACATACTCATTTTTAAAACCCTAGTTCAGGTAACTTCATGTTTTTCTAAATTTTCAATTGCTTTCGGAGATATTTTTCATGAATAAAAGGCTGTAAAACCTAAATGGTAAAATTGCACTCACTAAATGTCTCTCAACAAACCTAACATCTTGAGAAGCTTTTAAAAAAGGTCACTAAGAGACTGTCATCCTTCTTAAAATTGTGGAGACAGTGATTAGAATTGCATTTTGAATGTAATCCAAACATGATTGTTGAGAAACACCTTCATTTCTTCTTAGCTCTCAACACTAATTTTCCCATGTAATTTGTTCTTTCAGAGCCCTGAGAGACTATATTTAAACAGTTGTACCGACAATTTTTAAAAGTTGCTTAATTAAATGAGGAGAACTTTTTTTTTCCTTGGGAAAAATCCTTAGCCCATATCTCCATCTTGTTTTAGACGTTGGTATTTTAAGGACCCATTCAAGGTGTTTGAAGTGTTCTTAATAGTCATTCAATAGCTATAAAACCTGATTTCTATTCTTCTAATCTCTGTAATCAAATCTTTACTTTTATGACTTGCTATTAAGCCTCTATTTTAGGATTATAAAACCAGATACTCATCCTGTGCGACTTGTTGCAATCAAGTTAAAGGTGGTGAGGATTTCACACAGGCTTACCTCTCAGTAGATGTACTTGTTAGACACACAGGAAAAGACAACAATACCAAGGCGTGTCAAGGTTTCTAGAATATTCTTGGGGAAGTACCTACGGAGAACTAAACAGTATAAAGTTGTTGTTAGGTGCTGTCAAATCAACTATGACTCACAGCAAACTCATGAACAATAAAACGAAGCTCCGTCTTGATTATCTCCCCCATGCTCAAGCCCATTATTATAATCACTGTCCATCCACCTTTTCCTCTCTTTTATTGATCCTCTACTTTCTCAAGCATGATGTCTTTTTTCCACCGTGCAAGTAGATGGTCGATGAAAGAAATGACTGGCATCTTCTGATATTATATCCAAAGTATGTGAGCAATTTCATCATCCTTTAAGCAGGACCCTGGTTGGTTTCACTTCCTCCAAAACAGACTTATTTGTTCTTTTGGTATTTTTGTGATTAGGTATCATCACATCAGATCTGACTCAAAAGTGACCCTCCAGAGGATTTTCAGAGGCAGTTAATTGCATGAAGAGAGATTGCCCATCTTTTCCCCATGGGACAGCTGGTGGAGACGAACACTGTGCCTTTGGATTGATAGCACAACTCAACAGTATATTCAATACTTTTTGCCAAATCCAGAAGTCAAAAGCTTCAATTATGTTTTGTTCTTCCTTATTCATGTTCCATTTTCACACATATATGAAGCAATGAAAATTACTATGACTTGAATCAGGTCGACATGAGTCTTTAAACTAATGTCCTTCCTCTTTAGCTTTATAAAGGTCCTTGACAGTAGATTAATGTAATTTTTTAAAAAGTTATCACATTAACCAGGCACTGAAAGTAAAGAGTATGACAAATACCTTTGATGAATTGTGGGGAAATTGGATAAAGTCCAACATCAATAGAATTTGTCTTTGACTAGAGTTCTTGTTGAGTGCCACTGAGTCACCTGTGACTCAGAGCGATCCTATGTAGCTCTGAACTCTGCTCTACCCTGAGCCAGTCTCACTGTTTCTGACACACCTACCACTATTACCCCTGTTTCTGTGTCAATCCATCTCATCAGGAGTCTTCCTCTTCCGCACTGTCCCGCCACCATTCCAAGTATGATGTCCTCTCCAATGATTTGTCCTACCTGGCCATATGCCCAAGGTGTGTGAGACAGACCTTCAAAATCCTTGCCTCCAAAGAGCAGCCTGGTTTCACTCTCTCCAGGACACACTTGTCCTCTTGGCAGTCCGTGGTATGTTCAATACTCTTTCTAGCACCACAATGCAGATGCACCAATTCTTCTGCCAGCTTTGGTCATTGTTCAGCTAATGTATAGCAAGTAATTGTGAAGACAATGGTCTGAATCAGGCATGCCTTAATAGGTACCACAGGGGGGAAAAAGGCCTAAAGAATAAAATCTAGAGTATAATAATAATAAAAAAAAGATATATTCTTTTATTTCTAGTCTAGTCGTTTTCAACTCAGAGCAACTCTGTGTTACCGGGTGGTGTAAATAGCTAAATGTTTAACTACCAACTATTTGAAGGTATAACCCCACCCAACAGCATAGCTGAACAAAAGACCTGATGATCTGTTTCTATAAATATTGCAGCAGAATTAAAGGGAACATTTAATAATTATAGTTATTAAAATGTATAAAGAAGATAAAATAATATTAAATATAAAAATATCAAATCAAAAAGCTTTAAAACACACAAACAAAAATGAACAGAAATTTTAAAAGAAAAAAAACCAATCCACAAGGATAGTTAAGAGTTCAAAAATCTTCTCAGGAAGCTTTAACTTATAACTTACTCATTGTAATATAGATAGAATTGACTCATACCTGACTCTTCAGTGAGTTTTCCGATTCAGTAAGTCGAAGAAAAGGAGATTGGCCATTTTTCTCCTACAGAGCAGCTGGAGGATTTGAACTACTTGCCTTTAGAATGCCAGTGCAACTACTTGCCATTAGGTCACCAGAGCTATATAAAGTAGCCATAGATGTTTTTGTTGTTAAGTGTCGAGTCATAGACGAATCATAGTGACCCTATGAATGAAAGACCTGAACACATATAATTTTCATCATTTCTCCAAGCTCATAGAATTTCCAGAGGCAAGGTATTACAGAAGTGGATACCACTCCTGCTTCCAATCTTGTTTTAATTGGGGAGCTCCACCAAACACTATCCACTGTGGGTAAACCAATGTCACATTTGACACGTCTGTGTCACACTGTTTAGCATCATAGCAACTACAAGTTACTTCTGTGCAGCAAATGGACGGACCAGTGCTATACCACTTAGAAGAATGTTTGATTTTAAAAATCTGTAAGAATATAGTATATTTGAATAATATTACCAAATAACTTGACCAAATTAGTAGTTTTGTCTTCTTAAATATGTTATTTCTTATCTTTTGTCAATTTTCTCCATCAAAAGTAAAATACACTTTTTTTCCCCAATAGAATAGGTTATATTGTGCATACTAAAACAAATTTCAATTGAAAAAATTAAAATCAACTAAAGGATTCTTTTGAACATGATGTAATCAAACAGAATTATTTATCATAAACATATCATGGAAATCTCCAATACTAGGAAAGAAAATAACACATTTCTAAATAATATCACCTGAGGTTAAAACAATACAAAAAGAAAGTCTAGAAGTATTAATAATTAATTAAAATGTATTTCTTTACATTTGCAAATTCAATAAAAAATTTATATCCAAAACAGTGCCTTAAGAAATATGAAAGAATATTAAGTGACTACTATTGCAACTGTGTACCTTAAGTCAGAACCAACCATAGCTAATCATCCAGCAGGTTTTCAGAGGCAGTTAATCTCACATAGAAAGAGATTGCCCATCCTTCTTCCACAGAGCAGCTGGTGGATTAGGTGGTATCTTTGGGATTACCACTAGACCACCACAGCCCACTATTAAGTGACTACAGAAACAAATAAGAGATGCTACAGAAGTTGTAAACTTCCTCCTTAAGAGAATAGAAAAAGATCAATTATAGTGTGGAAATTGTTGTTTCTGCTTTATGCCATCTAGTCCTACAACTCATAGCTACCTGATGCACAATAGCTCGAAACTTTGCCCTATCTTGAGCCGATCTCACTGTCTCTGACACGTATGCTCTTATTACCCTAGTCACTGTGTCAATCCATCTCATGCAGTGTCTTCCTGTCTTGTATCATCCCTCCATCCTTCCAAGCATGATGTCCTTCTCCAGGGACTAGTACCCCTGGGCAACCCCAAAGTATGTGAGGCAGAGCTTCAAAATTCTTGCCTCCAAGGAGCAAACTGGTTTCATTGTTTGCTCTCTTGACAGTCCAATGTATGTTGATTTCTCTTCTCCAGCACCACAATTCAAAGGCATCAATTCTATTCAGCTCTCTAAGGCACAGCAAGTAATTGCCTGAATCAGGCACACCTTAGTCTCTAGACTGACATTGTTGCTCTTGGGCACTCTGAAGATGTCCCTGACCTCAGATTTTCCCAATGCAATTTGTCTTTTGGTTTCTTGACTGCTAGTGCCAAGAGTGTTGATTGTGAAAACAAGCAAATTGAAGTTGTTAACAATCTCAATCTCTTCTCCACCTATCATGATGCTACCCATTGTTCCGGTGGTGAGAATCTTTGTTTTCTTGATGTGAACTTCAATCCATATTGGAGACTGCAGTCTTTGACCTTCTGCAGCATGTTTCAGGTCCTCCTCAGTCTCAGCAAGCAAGGTTGTGTCATCTTCATAACATAGGTTGTTCCTGAGTCTTCCTCCAATTCTGATGTCACATTCTTCCTTATAAAAGCCAACTTCCAAAATAGATTATTCTACACATAGATTGAAAAGGTATGGATATAGGATACATCCCTGATGCAATTCTTTCCTGATTTTGAACCATGCCCTGCTCAAAAAATATGTTTACCAACATATTTTAGGAATCCAGAATGATACTAAAGCAATCTTTGCTGTTACACCCGGTCAGATCTAACTCACAACACCTTATGTGTAATAGACAAAATATCACTCATTACTGTGCCATCCGTACAATCTACTTGGATTAAGTCCATTGTTGCCATTATTATGTTATGAAGATATTCTTCTTGTAAAGGGGCTTCCTTTTTTATTAATCTTATATGTTATCAAATGTAATGTATCTCTAGAGATTGATCTCTCCTGAGTACATGTCCAAAGTGTTTGAAGGAATATTCTTTGACAATGTCTTGATTCAAAGGCATAAAATCCTTGATCTTCCTTATTCATTTTTCAGATTTCATATGTGTATACAAAAGTGAATACACCATGGCTTGGGTCTGGTGCATCTCACTATGTAGCATTGCATCTTTCTTGTTTAAAGAAATGTTCTACAACTGATACGCCCAATGAAATTTGTCATTTTTACTTCTTCAGTGCAACTTCTTTGAGCTTTGATTGTGTATCCAAATAAGATTTATTCTTTGGCGTATTCAGTGTTCTCTCAAATTACCATGATATTGGTTGTTGGTTCAATTTTGAAAATTATTTTTTTCCTTGAGTTAATATTATTGTTGAAGGTTTAAACTTCACTTATAATTTCACACTTTCTTCAGTAAGTGCTTTGAGTCATTTTCACTTTCATCAAGCAAGGTTATGTCATCTACACATTGCAAGTTTTTGATGAGTCTTCGTTCAATTTTGAGGCTACATTCTTCTTCATTTTACTAAAAATATTTGCTCCTGATACAGTGTGAATATATATGGTAAATGGATTTAACTTTGTGCAAAAGGAGCAGACACTATGTGGGGGTGACCTAGTCTGACTTTTACCCATTTCATAAAGGAGAACAGTCTCCATCAATAAGGTCCGTGTTGTTGTTGTTGTTGCTGTGTGCCATCAAGTCATCTGGGACTGATAATGACCCTATGTACAATAGCTCTGAACCCTGCTTTATCCTGAGACAATCTCATTGTCTCCAACACACTTACTCCCATTATCCCACTCACTGCACCATACAAATAACTACTTAGTCAGACACATCACTTCATATGCTTCTGTACTTATTTCTACCAATCATTCAGGTCTGATATCCATTGTTAATTCACAAACTTTACTCACAGTTGTGGAGTTTGTTAGGGAAATAAGTTGGACAGTGGGGGAGGCAAAGAATACACACAATGCAAGTGCAGGTTTAGTCTAGCAATTTCAAACCAGATTAACAAGGAATAATTCTTCAGTCAGTGATAGTCTAGGTTCAGTTTAGCCGGTACAAATGCAAAAAGTCTCTGCTTTCCTCAATCATCCAGCAAACTGTATCTCAGAGCAGTTATAAGTCAGCTTTTCAGTGTTCCTCTCGTTACACTTTGCCACAGTCTCTTCACAGCAGTGCCATAGTCTCCATCCTCTCTCTCCCACCATCACCAGGGTACTTCACAGTGTAGGAAGCTCTATCTTATATAGGTCCCATAGTTATTGATGATTTGCAACACAATGTGTCTTTATTTAAGGTAGCTGGAGACCAAAACAATAGCTAGAAAATGCAATTTTCAAGGATTCTGACGCCTCACTCTGGCACATATTTTTCTGATTTTACGCTATGCAGTATCCTCTTTTTCTGCTCAAATGACTGCTTGTTGATCTATTCTTGTGAGCACAAACAAGTGTTCTAGAACTTATATTCTCTCCAATGTGTAAATCCTATCATTTAAAAGCTCAAAATGAAGGAAGCACAACAGAAGAGAAAATGTAAAGCTTCAAGTTGCAAGATGGGCAGGAAAATTGAATGCCACAAGAAGCCTCAGAAAATAGGAAGAGTACATAGTCACTGTATAAAAAATCATTGGCCAGTGTTCAACAATTTCTGGAGGAAGCATCTGATTGAGAACCAATGATACTGAAGGAAGAAGTCCAAGATACACTAAGAGCAATATGAAAAACAAGGCTCCAGGAATTATCAGAATACCAATTGAGATATGTAAACAGATACAGTGTTAGAAATGCTCATTCTTCTATGCCTTGACATTTGGAAGATAGGCATTGGGCCAGTTGACTAGAAGAGATTCAGATTTGTGCCCATTCCAAATATAAATGAATATAAATGATCCAACAATCTGCAAAAATTATCAAATGACATCAATACTATATTATATGCAAAAAAACTTTGGTTCAAAAATGGCTTCAATTGTGCATCAACAAAGAACTGCCAAAATTCAAGCTGGATTCAGAAAAAGGCATGAAATGGAAATATGATTGCAACGTCAGATAGCCCTTCACTGGAAGAAATAACCCCAACTCCCAAAAAGCCAATTCTATTTAAAAAAATATGATACACAAAAGGGTAATAAAAAGTATCTCTTTGTGTCATGAACCAAAATACTATTATTATTGTTGCTGTTATGTGCCATTGAATTAGAAGCAACTCGTAGCTGACTCTTCAGTAGGGTTTCAGAGACAGTAAATTGCACAGAAGGAGACTGGCCATACTTCTCCTACAGAGCAGCTGGTTGATTCAAATCTTGTGTCTTATTATTACTATATTAAAGCCGTTTTAGGAAGCTCTGATAGCTTGATAGTAAGAAGTTTCACTGTCAAAGGAATATAGTTCAAACCCACTAGCTGCTCTGGGGGAGAAAGATGAGCAGTCTCCTCCTGTGTGATTTACTGCCTCTGAAATCTGTACCTACTCTAGGAAGTTGTCGTTTGAACACAGCAAAAGAAGACTGCATGGTTTAAAATCAAGAAAGAAGAAGGTTGTGATGTGCAGATGAATTTGAGTTTTAGGTTTTATTTAACTATTTTATCCTCTCCTCTCCTGGTTGTATTTTTTTAATTATGCTTGAAAGTCCCTTTATGCTGTAGATTGGGGCTTCCAGAGTTATTCCTAGTTTTTCTTTGATAAATGTTACAGTCTTTGTTTTTACACCTAAGTACCTGATCAACGTTAAGTTGGTGTTAGTATAAGGTGTGAGGTGCAGATTTTGCTTCAATTTTCTGGCAAAGATTTTCCAAATTTGTCAGTACCAACTGTTTAAAAGACTATCATTTCCCCACTTAGCTGATTTATCCCCTTGTCAAAAATTAGTCAACTGTAAAACAGCTATGAGATATCATCTCACCCCAGTAACAATAGCAAAATTCAACAGGGCAAAACTCAACAAATACTGGCGAAGTTGTGGAGCCCTTATTGACTGGTGGTGGGAGTGTAAAATGATGCAACCACTATAGAAGGCAGCATGACGCTTTCTCAAAAAGTTGGAAATAGAAATACCATTTGACCCAGAAATTCCACTAATGGGAATATACCTTGAAGAAACCAGAACTACCACTCAAGCGGATATATGCACACCCATGTTCATTGCTGTTTTATTCACAATAGCAAAGAGTTGGAAACAACCCAAGTGCTGATCAACAAATGAATGGACAGAGAAGTTGTGGTATATTCACACAATGGAATACTAGGCTGCATTGGAAAAACAAGGAACTCATGCAATATTATACAAAATTGATGTCCATGGAGGACATTATGCTGAGTGAAATATCTCAGTCACAGAAAGACAAATACTGTATAATGCCATTGAAACAGACTGGGAAAAAAGGTGGACTGAGGGGGTGGGGTGATTGTATAACAATGAAAGAACTTTTTTTCCAAAGAAAAAAGTGATCTGGGGGAGAAGGGGTCAGGGAGAAAAATGTACAGCTGAAAGAAATTAGTCAACTTTAGGTAGATGAGTTGATTTCTTCGTTCTAAACTCTATTCTATTGATTTTTGAAGTACCAGGGTGTCTTGACTACCATGGCTTACAGTAGAATTTGAGATCAGGGAGTGTGATGGTAAAAAGGAAATCCACAGACTGAGAAAAAATACTTAGTAATGATGTAGCTGGTAAGGAGTTCATCTAAAATTTATAGAATATATAGCATCTCAACAAGAAAAAGGTAAACAACCAATAAAATGGACACAAGATATGAATAAACAGTTCATCAAAAAATAAATTCTGATGGCCAACAAACATATGAAGAAATGGAAGAAATGTTCAAAATATCCAACTATCAGAGAGACACAAACCAAAACAACAGTGAGATGTCATCTAACCCATCAATGATAGGAAAATGCAACAGCAACCAACAAAAAACAAATGCTGGAAAGGATGTGCAGACTCATGTGAAACACTCATTTACTGTTGGTGGGAATGTAAAATGGTGCAGCCACTATGGAACATGGTCTTATGCTTTCTCAAAAGGTGGAAATAGAAATACAATTTGACATAACTATCTCCCTATTGACTATGCAGCCTAAAGAAGCCAGAGCTATAACTCAAACAGATGTGTATGCACACCTGTGTGCTTTGCTGCATTAGTCATAATAGTGAAGAGATTTAAATAGCCCATCTGCTCATCAACAAACAAATGGATAGGAAAACTGTGCTGTATAGTCACACAATGGAATATTACATAGCATTGAAAAGCAATGAACTTGTAAAACTCTATACAACATTCTTAAATCTGGAAGATATTGTGCTCTGACTGAAATATCTCAGCCATAAAGGACAAATTGTGCATAATATGGCTGTAAATTGACACCAGAGATGGCAATGGTGGCTGAGAAAGAAAAAGGAAAGCGTGGACAGGTCATGAACACTGCACTGGAACAAGAGCACTGGTGGTCTAGTTGTAAGGAATTGCACTGGAAACTCAGGGTATGCGGTTCAAATCTACTAGCTGCTCCACTAGAGAAAGATGCACAATCTCCTGTTGTATAATTAACTGCCTCTGAAAAGTCAGCTGTTTGTTGATTCCAACTCCACTGTACTCAACAATAAGAAACCCTGGAACAAATGAAGGCAAGGACTGTCTTAAAGAAATGTGTGATTAGGCATTATTTGCATGGCAATTAACAGTCTAAAACACATTAAAAATGCTTTTAAAGTTATTAGAGGAGGGATAAAGAAACTCTGGTGGCCTAGTAGCAAGAAGCTGTACTGCAATCCCAAAGACACATGAACATTCTCCTCCCTTGCTATTATCTGCCTTTGAAAACCCACCAGAAGACCAGCTATGGGTCAGTTCCGACTCTATGGTACACAGCAACAACAAGAGAGAGAAAAGGGAAAAACATACATTAAATAACCAATGAAAACCCAACCTTTCGGTAAACTTTCTTTAAAATCACAATAAAAAATAAATAACATTAATAAAGATGTGCAACAGAGCTATATTTATTCTCCATGCCTAATCAATCTTCATGCTTAGCAACTCACTTGAAAAGTTGGAATTTAGGAAGAAGTATGTGGTGTCAGTATCAGAGAAAGACTCATCAATAACTTGTATTATGCAGATGACATAGGTCTCCTTGCTGAAAATGTGGAGAACTTTAAACACTCGCTACAGATGATCAAAAGCCACAGTTTCCAATATGAATTACATATCAACATCAAGAAAACAAAGATTCTCACAACTGGACTAATAATGAACATCATAATAGATGAAGAAAAGACTGACCTTGTCAGCGATATAATCTTGCTTTTACTTGGACCCACAATTAACACCCTTGGTACTAGCAGTCAAGAAATCAAAAGATATTCCATATTGAGAAAATTTTCTGTTAAGAACCTCTCCAAAGTGGTAAGGAATAATGGTGTCAGTATGAAGACTAAGGTGCACCTGATTCAAGCCATAGTCTTTTCAATTACTTGCTATGCACCTGCAAGTTAGACAATGACTGAGGATGACAGAGGAAGAATCAATGCCTTTGAGTTGTGGTGTTAGAGCAGACTACTGAATAGCCTACAAACTGCCAAAAGAACAAACTAGCTAAACTGCTACCCAAAAAGTCAGTTGATTGAAACACCAATTGTTTCATGGGAAAAAAGCTGAAGCAGGTCAATTCCTGTTGAAGTTTATAATCTTGAAAACTCAGTGGAAGGACATCTTGAGTTGGATTCATCTCAATGACAGTGGGTTTGTTTTGTTTGGAATAAAACAAAAATCCCCTCATATACTACACTTTGGGAAATAATTTTAAAGTTTTTTTATAACCATACACTTAAATGCAACCTAGCAAGCCCATTCTTAGGTACATATCCAAGAGAAAGAAAAATAAGGAATTGTTTGGAAATTTTTATAGCTATTTTAGCCAAAAAAAATTCAAATATCATCAATATGTTAATGACATTATTTAAAATGTGGTACATCTAGTTAAACAATTCACAACTACTCAATCAGGGATAAAAAGAAATGAGATGTGCTCAGTAATACACATTAAGTCTTAAGAGCAATATATTAAGCAAAACAAGACAGCTATACTTTATTTTTCCATTTATATGACATACTGTTAAAAATCAAACCTATAGAGACAGAAATTAGAGCAGAACTGTCCAGGGACTTGAGATAGAAGAAGGACCTAACTAAAAAGAAAACTATTGAGCATAATAGAAGGGCTAACATAAAACAATGTCTTTTATATTGAAGTAAGTAAATTACATATATAAGGAGCCCGGGTGGTACAAATTCCAAGTGCTTGGCTGCTAACCAAAAAGTTGGCAATTCTAACCTCCAGGTGGCATCAAAAGAAAAAGGTGGGGCAGTGTGCTTCTGTAATGATTTCAAAACCAAGGGAGCTCTGGTGGCTTAATGACAAGAAGCAATATTGCAATCCGAAAGACACGCAATTTGAGGCCACCAGCTGCTCCACGGGATAGACAAACATCTCAAATGGAATTAACCACCTCTGAAAACCTGCCAAAGGGTCAGCAATGGGTCAGTCTGACTCTATGGTATACAACAACAACAACAACTGGTATAGTAAAAACAATAACTTTAATTTAAAATAATTTCAAAATTCCAAAACTTATGACTGTCAAGTTGAAACCAACTCATAGTTGACCCTCCACTGGGTTTTCAGAGACTGTTAATCATAAAAAAGGTGATTTCCCATCTTTGTCTCCTTCAAAGCCAATGATGGATTAAAAGTGCCAGAGAGGTCCCGCCTTTGAGTTAACAGCACAACTCCCTATAAGTTATGCCACCAGAGCTCCTCTGTAAAGACTTGTACATAGCCTTGGAAACTATGGAGAAACTCTGTTCCATAAGATCATTTTAAGTCAAGAATCAACTCAATGGCAAACACTTGTGGTTCTTTGGTTCCCTGATATACAGATGTTAAGAAGCACTGTTGTTGGCATTATGTACCATCAAGTCGCTTGAGACTCATAGTGACCCTACATACAAGAGCCCTAAATGCTGTTCTATCCTGTACCAACCTTGCCGTCTCAGACACACTCATTCCCACCACTCCAGTCACAGAATCGATCCATCTCATCGAGGGTCTTCCTCTCCTGCACCGTCCCTCCACTCTGCCAAACATGAAGTTCCTCTCCAAGGACCAGTTCTTCCTTACAATATGCCTAAAGTATGTGAGATGAAGATTCAGAATCCTTGACTCCAAGGAGCATTCCGGCTTCACCCTCTCCAGGACAAACCTGTTTGTTTTCCTAGCAGTCCATAGTATATTCAACACTCTTCTCCAGCACCACAACTCAAAGGCATCAATTCTCTTTCTATCATCCCTATTCACTGTCTAACTCTCTGACGCATAGCAAGTAATTGCAAAGACTATAACCTATATCAGGCGCACCTTAGTCTCCAGCCTGATGCCATTGCTCTTCAGTACTCTTGAGAGGTCCCTCACAGCTGAATTTCCCAATGCTGGTACCAAGAGTGTTGACTGTGGAGCCAAGTGAACTAAAATTGTTAACTATCTCAATCTCTTCACCATCCATACTGATGCTGCCAATTGGCCCAGTGGCGAGAATCTTTGTTTTCTTGATGTTGAGCTTCAATCCATATTGAAGACTGCAGTCTTTTTAACTTTCTGCAGCAAGCGCTTCAGGTCCTCCTCAGTTTCAGCAAGCAGGATTGTGTCATCTACATAACGCAGGTTGTTGATGACTCTTCCACCAATCCTGATGCCACATTCCTCCTCATATAGTCCAGCGTCTCAGATGATCTGTTCTGCATACAGATTGAAAAGGTATGGAGACAAAACACATCCCTGGCGGACCCCCTTCTTGATTTTGAACTATGTAGTGTCTCCTTGCTCTGTTCTGACAACTGCTTCTTGGTCCAAGTATAGGTTTCGTATTTGCAAAATCAAATGTTCTGGGATTCCCATTCTTCTCAGAGTCAGCTACAGCTTGTTGTGATTCACACAGTCAAAAGCCTAGTAGCCAAAAATGTCAGCACACTGCTGCTAACTGAAAAGTTGGCAGTTCAAACTCATCCTACAACTTTTCAATAAAAAGACCTGGCATGAAGATTGAACCTCTCCACATGTACTTTGAAAGAAATAATGTCTTCGTGATTGACTTCTGAAAGTTTACCTACTTGAAAATTCTATGGAGCCCAGTGGTACTCTGCTACACGTGGGTTCTCTATGAGTTAGAATTAACTGTAGCCAAATATTCAGTTAGTAGATGAGCACTATGTTTCAAGGATTTGTTGTTCAAAATGGCTTTCCCAGCCATTGACTTTGATTTTGCTACATGAATGAACAAGATCATAGAAACAGGGTATATTTTTCTATCCACAAGGAGATTGGCTGATCTCACCATCTCATTAAGTTTAAATGGAGCAGTTTCAAGAAAATTCAACAAGGCAGTTCTCCTTTGTCACATAGGTCTCTTTGAGTGCTATTTACTGCCTCTGAAAACATTCTGGAGGGTCAACTCTGGGTCAGTTCTGCTCATTGATGAACAACAACAAGTATAGGTCTGACGTATTTACTTAATGGAGAAAAGTAGGAATGCTTGTAAGATAAATAGGAATTAAAAGTCTCACAATAAATACAAGAGTTTCTATTTGTGATAATCAAGAGGTTGGTTGTGCCATTAAAAATAAAAAATTAGTAACTTGAGTGTAGAAGATGGTGGAGGAAATACAGGGAAAATGGAGAATTTGCTTTTGGATATGATGAATTCTAAAATGCTCCATCAAAACAGAGAATGGTAAGAGAAAACAGGGCCCTATAACTAGAGATTGAATACAAAACTAGAAATACAGATTTAGGATTCATCGCCGTAAGGAAATGTGCTGTTAACTCAAAGGTTACATCTCTCTAGAAGTTCAAATCCAGCAAAGATTCCAAGGCAGAAAGGTATAGCCTATTTCTCCCAAGTGACTTACAGCTTCAAAACTAGAGGGCCGATTGTGAGTTTGCTCCAACTCAGCATCAGGTCAGGCTGTATAGAGTGACAAGAAAAAAGATGTAGAAGGAGAGAAAAATGCTAACACAAGGATTTGACATATTATCTATATATTCAAGAAGGACAAGCAATTTACAAAGAAGAAAGACAAGGTATGGCCAGCACAAAGGCTTTTCATCAGTCAAAAAAAGATTATTATTATATAGTGTATATAACTATGAGCACTTCAGCTACTGTTCTACACAAACAAAAGACAAAATCCATTTCTTTGGTTGCTATAGAACAGAATAGTAAGAATTTATTATGATCTTTTATTTCTGTTTCACAACATAAGAAAAGCATGGTTAGAATGAAATTTACTTGAAAATTTTAAATGATTCCGCCACATATCATCTTTACACAAAAGTTCAACAGAATATTTTCTTTCAAATATCACTTAAGATCACTCAATTATAAATGTAGAAAGAAGAGTCCTTTGGTAATAGTGTTATTGAATACTGGAATAAGAACTTCTGAGCTCCTTGTCTTATGAAATAAGTCTTTTTGTGTGCATAAAATATAGTTCAACATTAAGCATTTTCTACAAAATGGTGGACAAATCCGAAAGTAATCTTCATACAAAGTTATTTTAGGTGCCCTAATGCCTGTGAAATTATAGTTGTGCCTTGTCCTAAAGTTGAGGGTCTTCCAACATTTTTATCATAAACCCCATTTTTCAGGGGCTTATAACTCAACTATAGAAATTTGCTTCAGGATGAAACAAAATACCCAATTTCACTCTGATCTAGTTATAACCAGCTGAAATAAAGACACATAGAAAAAGTTTGCATTATGTCATTCTTATTTGGCTATCTATAGCTTTAAGTTAAAAGAAATACATTTAGACATTTCTACCACTTACTCATTTTCTAAAATTCTTTGTCTCTTATATTTTTGAGTTATAGCAAAAAGGATAAAAAGAAAATGTAATGAGTAATTAGTGTCTCACCAGAAGGATAAAGAGGTGCTGAATCTTTTACAGCCAGCTCACCCTCTACAATCTAAGTAAGGTCAGTGGATATTGAAACTCATTACAGCATAATAACATTTATTTTCAGTGAAGAGCTTTTATTGAGTGAGAACAGAATACTTAATTGAGACCTATACCATAAAAAAACAGGAGAAATTTTAAACATAAACTTTTGCTCAGCAAAGAGGCAATTAATAAACCCTAGATTTTTAAATGTAATGAAGCTACTTGTTGCCATACAATTGATTCTAACTCACAGGGAACCCATGTACAGCAAAGTACCACTATGCTCTATTTGTGACTTTTTAAGTCTATGAACTTTCAGAAGTCAAACACCAAGTCATTCTTCCAAACCACTTGTGGAGAAGTTGAAACTGCCAATCTTCCAGTTAGTAAATGAGTTTCAAGGCTTTATTGTTCAAAATGGCTTTCTTAGCCATTAACTCTTATTTTGCCACATGGATTGGCAGGATCATAGAAATAGGGCATATTAGTTTATCCACAAGGGGATTGGCTAGTCTCACCAACCCATTAGGTTTTAATGGCACAGTTCAAACTGCAGAATTAGAAAATCTCTAAGCTAACAAGGCAGAGGAAGCAGCACATGTCCTCCATATGTCCTCCATGGTCACAAGTTTCTGCACTAGGCAAACCCAAATCTACATAAGAAGAACAACAGTCTTAGCAGAGAACCCAAGATTGTTATGAGACAGAGTTAACTTGGGACAGCTACTGCACAAACCGAGAGCCAAAGGCCTTCACTCAAGGTTGCTGGAAGACGAAAGGAAAATGCCATAATCAGGAGAAAGGGAACTTTGTAACACTGACCTGTCTTAAGGTTGAAGGTCAAAAGGGCATGCTACCATGTTTTAAAAGCTGTCTGGGTAGAGGTATTGTGACCTGCTAGCAACCTGAATTATATAGTCTGTTGACTTCCCTAATAAATCCCATAATTATAAGTATACTTCTGTAAAGTCTATGTAGTCATTGCAACAGATTTTGAACCCAGTACAGCAGTAAGATTGGTACTGGAATTAGTAGTAATAGGTGCAAAAATGTGGGAGACTGTGTCCAATTGAAATTGTTTTTCTACTGTGTATGCTGTTTACAGAGACAGTTCCCCTGTGTGGAGTTACAAGAAGTCAGACTAGGCTGTGTCTATGCTGCCTATACTCTTTTTACAAGCATTAACATTCTGTGCCCTCCAGAGGCTTCTTTAATAAACTATTTACTCTGAAATAATGGCAGTAGCTTATATAATAACTATCAATGTCTTTATACCTGTAAGAAGCGACCTTTTCATTTATGAGATTTATCAGAGTCATTTACATGAAGATATTTAAATATTAAGTACTATTTGAAAAGCTTTAGCTTTCATTTATTTATTGTTATAGTGAATCCTAGAGAAGATGTTTGGAAAGACCAGTCTAACAACCTAAGTGTTAATGTTTTTCTAGCAATGTAGCTACTATTTAACAAGATAAAGAACAACCTACATGGTTGTTGTGTGCTTTGATTGTTCCTATTAGAAATAGTCCTATCCTTTCAGAACTCTCCATTTGTTCTTCATTTGCATATTTCTCAGAATCTCCATTCTTTTTTTTTTAAACTCCACCATATTGATCATACAGTCTATCTCAGTAACTGCTAAACTGCACATAAAATTACCTTCTCATACATGACAGAATTTGACTCGAAACTACCTCTTCACAGTACATCCATATTCTACAACACAGTCTTCAAAGTGCTTTATGTACAGTGTATCTTTCTGACCATCCTAAGTCCTGACAGGAGCTGGTGGATTAAAACAAGACACCAGGGACAAAAAAAAGATACCATTTTCTCTTAGCTTGTCTTAGTTTGAAAGTAAAGGCATGTGACTAAAGGTAGAAAATTATTATTATAAATTGTTGTTGTTCTTCTTATGTACCATCGAGTTGCTTGGGACTCATAGCGACCATATGTACAACTCTGCAAACTATGTAAACTGTACTCTGTCCTGTGCCAATCGCGCTGTCTCTAACACTCCCATCCTGATTAACCCAGTCACTGAATCAATCCACCTCCTAGAGGGCCTTCCCCTCCTGCTCTGTCCGTCCACCATGCCAAGCATGATGTCCCTCTCCAAGGATCGGTCTCTCCTCACAACATGTCCAAAGTATGTTAGACGGAGCTTCAGAATCCTTGCCTCCAAGGAGCCACCCAGTTTAACCCTTTCCAGGATGAATCTGTTTGTTTTCCTATCAGTCCATAGTACTCTCAATACTCTTCTCCAGCACCACAGCTCAAAGGCATCAATTCTCCTTCTATCCTCCTTGGACGTTGTCCAACTCTCTGATGCATAACAAGTGATTACAAAGACCATGGCCTGTATCAGATGCACCTTAGTCTCCAGAAAGACACCATTACTCTTCAGTATTTTGGAGAGGTCCCTAATAGCAGACTGTCCCATGGCAATACGCCTTTTAATTTTCTGGCTACTGGTGTCGAGAGTGCTGATTGTGGAGGCAAGCAAACTAAAGCTGTGTACAATCTCAATCTCTTCACCATCCATCCTGATGCTGCCAATTGGACCAACGGTGAGAATCTTTTTCTTCTTGACATTGAGCCTCAATCCATATTGGAGGCTACAGTCCTTGACCCTCTGCACAAGTGCTTCAGGTCCTCCTCAGTTTCAGCAAGCAAGGTTGTGTCATCTGCATAACGCAGATTGTTGATAGATCTTCCATCAATCTTGACCCCACATTTCTCCTCATAGAGCCCAGTCTCCCAGATAATCTGTTCTGCATACAGGTTGGAAAGGTATGGAAATAGGATGCATCCCTGGCGTACGCCCTTCCCAATTTTGAACTATGCAGTGTTCCCTTGCTCTGCTCTGATGACTGCCTCCTGATCCAAGTATAGGTTTTGCATTAGAACGATCAAGTGTTCTGGGATTCCCATTCTTTTCAGAGTCAACACACAGTTATGATCCACACAGTCAAATGCCTTTGCATAGTCAATGAAACACAGATACATATTCCTCAGCTACAATATCCCTAGTACCATGACCCCTTCTAAACCCAGCTTGGACTTCTAGCAGTTCTCTGCTGATATGCTGTCTCAGTTGTTTTTGGATAATCTTCACTAGAATCTTGCTTGCATGTGAAATCAATCAGATTGTTCTATAGTTTCCACACTCTGTGGGGTCATTTTTCTTTGGAATAATAACAAATAAAGATCTCTTCCAATCAGTAGGCCAAGTGGTTGTTCTCCAGATTTCTTGGCACAACTTGGTGAGCACCCCCAGGGCAGCATCTGTTAGCTGAAATATGTCAATTAGTATACTACCTATTCCTGGGACCTTATTTTTGCCATTTCCTTCAAAGCAGCCTGAACTTCTTCTTTCATCACCATAGGCTCTTGCTCGTATATTGTTTCATGAAATTCTTCTGTGTCTTCCAATTCCTTTCGATACAGTGACTCAGTATATTCTTTCCATCTTCTTTTAATACATCCTGGATCATTTAATATTCTCCCTAGAGCATCCTTGATTATAGCAACTCGAGGTTTGAATTTGTTCTTCAGTTCCTTGAGCTTAAGAAATGCTGAGCGAGATCGGCCCTTTTGGTTTTCTGACTCCAACTCCTTGCACATTTCATTGTAATATTTTACTTTGTCATCCTGTGCTGCCCTTTGAAATCTTCTATTTAACTCTTTAGTATCTTGAATTCTTCCTTCTGCTTTGGCTTCTCTGAACTCCAGTGCAATTTTCAGAGTCTCTTCTGACATCCATTTTGGTTTTCTCTTCCTCTTCTGTCTTTGCAATGACCATTTGCACCCTTCCTGGTTGATACCCTTGATATCCTCCCACAACTCATCTGGTCTTCGCTCATTAATGTTCAAGGCCTCAAACCTATTCCTGAGATGGTTCTGAAATTCAGGTGAGATAGACTCAAGGTCATATTTTGCTTCCAGTGGATTTGGTTTATCATTTCAGGCAGTTTAATTTTAAGCCTAAAGGTTCAAGTCTACCAGTGGCATGAAGATAGAAAATTGGCAATATTTGAAGAAACACCAAGTTGCCTTCCAGGGTGACTGTACTATTCTACAATCTCAGCAGCAGTGCATGAAAGTTTTAGTCTCTCCACATCCTCTTTAAAATCTGTTGCTCACTGCCCTGTTAAACTTTGCTACTGCCCCTGGCGTGAGATGCTATCTCATTGCTGTTTTGATTTGCATCTCTCTGATTGCCCATGGTTTGAGAATTTCTTCATGCGTCTGTTGGCCATATGAATGTCTTCCTTTGTGAAGAGTCTTTGTGTATCTTTTGCTGATTTTATAATTGGGTTATCAGTCTTTTTCTTTTGGAGACCCTGTAATATTCTATAAACTTTAATTATGAAACTCGAGTCTGAGATGTCATTACCAAATGTTTTTTACCAGTCTGTAGGCTTTCTTTTCACCTTATTGGGAAAAGGTTTTGATGCACACAAGGACTTAATTTTTAGAAGGTCCCATTTGTTGATTTTTAGTCCTCTATTGCTTATACACATCTGGCTGTATCTGCAGGCCTAATTATACAATAGATGAGTGCTTATAAGTTTAGTCTCATTTTGTCTTTTATGCTCTTTATGGGTAGGAGCTTTATCCCTACATCTCTGATCTGTTGATTTTTGTGTAGACCAAGAGATGTGGATCCTGCTTCAGTTTCTGCAGGCAAATATCTATTTTATTATTATTATTATTTATTATTATTATTATTCTTTTCAATAAACATTTACAGATATTTTGGATTTCCATTCATTCATTGTTGCACTTTTCTCCCTGCCCACCCCCATGCCCAGATATCTATTTTTGTCATCACCATTTGTTGAACATAGAGCCGAACATTGAGATCTCATATAACCTAATTTTTCCCCTGCTAGAAAAACAGAACTGAGACAAAAATGGAGATTTGTACACCTATGTTCACAATAGAAAGAAAATGGAAACAGAACAAATGTTTAATTACAAATGAACAGATTGAGAAATCTTGGTCTTGTCACAAAATGGAATACTATGCAACACTAAGGATTGAGGATTTCATAAAATATTATATAACATGGGAGAGTGTAGAGAACATTATGCTAACTCAGTCTCATAGGCATAAATATTGCCTAAAACCATTTTGGAAAAAAGAATAACTAGAAAGATGTGAGGAAGAGGTGAGGACCAACGGGAGTGAAAAATGAGGAGGGAGAGAAATCACTTCGATAGCTGAGTTTAGTAGGCAGATAGGGGTGAGTAGTTGTGAAGAAATGGAGGAAATTCCATTTGGACCTGAAAAAATTGGGTAAGGGTAAGCATAGATCAATGGTGATTAATTTTCTAAAATACAATGTTGATTAAGGAATGTGTGAAGCCTTGAGTACATACACGGAACACAATGCATTTTAAAAACTTTTTAGACTATTCTCTCCTCCATAGACTTCAATGCCGTAGTCTATGGGGGAGGGAATAGTCTAAAAGTATTATATTTTAGGGCATTATTTTTATCGTAGGAGTATGCAATGAGGGTTGCAGAGTGGATTATACTTGGGGGTAGGGGGTGGGGTTTGGGGAGGTGCGGGGGGGGGATTGTGTACCAATGAGGGAGTTTTTCTTTTGCTTTTCAAGGAGAGGAGCAAATGGGGGGGGGGGGGGGGTTGGCTTGTGCGGGGAGAAGGGTGCAACAATGAATGAATGGAATCCCAAAATCTCTGTATATGTTCATTGAAATGAAAAATAAACAACCTAGATTTAAAAAAAATTATTTAATTGAACCAAAATCTTGTAAATATAAGCAGTGATTTATACTTATAATCTGGCAGTTTTTTCTATCATTTAAGGAAAAAGTTTTATCATTATAAATATTTATTCCATGGAGGATAACAGATGAAGGATTGATGTTGGTGTTGGAGAACAGTACTGGATGTCTCATAAACTATTAAAAATAAAAAGAAAGAAAGAAAACACACAAACAGGTCCGTCCAGGAGAAAGTGAAACCATGGTGCTCCTTAGGGACAAGTTTGGTGAAACTCCAACTTGCATACTATAGGCATGTTGTTAGGAAAGGCCAGTCCTTGGAGAAAAGCATCATGCTGAAGAAGGTACAGGATCCACAAAAAAGAAGAAGATCCTCAACAAGATAGATTGACACAGTAACTGTAATAATGACCTGATGCGTATTGCAGATGGCAAGGATGACGCAGGATAGGACTGTGTTCAGATCTATTGTTCCTAGCCATCTCTATTGTTGATTTGAGTCATAGTCCACTCTATAGCACATAATCATAACAACTCCAAGGAGATAACAGTTGTGTATCCCCTCTGCCTCCCGCACCCTCAATTCTCCCACCCCCACCAAAAACATTTTACTGTCCTGACTAAACATAGGATGGTGTATGATTTTTAAAAATTCAGACTTACTATTGAAAAGTATTAATTTATGCACACCAGAACAATGGTGGATTCTTTTCCAACAATAGAGAGCTAACCATTGCCTAAGCTTCCCAGCCAAAAACCCACAGGCTAACATAAGGAAAGAGAGCCTTGCTGACATCCCTGTTCCTTGTAGATTTGAAACTAACCCATTGGAAAATCCAGTGGCTTTTGTGGGTATGTGAAATACAAGCTTGTTAAAAACTTAAACCAATATCTCTAATTTGAAGTCAGCCAGATTCTTTTTCCTTCACAAACTCCAGTAAAGTTCAATCAAAGAAAGGCTGCAAAGAGCAAAGACGGAATAGTAGAACCTGCATGGTTTTAAATTAATTTTTAGCTCTTTATTCAAATGTAGAAAGAATTTTTAAATACCAGAATTCAGGAGCATTGTCTTTGGGAATTTGGTTGCTCAGTTTGCTTACCTCAGCTAAGTATCCAACTAGAACATGGTAGAATTAAAAGATACATAGTTAAAATACATTTATACTTTTCCCACATTTAGTAATGGTACACACAGTACCACTTGCAAAATCTTCTTCTGTCTTTAATGAGCAGCTATCAGCAACCATAGTTCTGCCCATACTTTGCCAAATTACATAGGTAAATAGGAGATACTTGCCTTCCCACCAGAAAGGAAGAATGTGCCCTGAAGTCCAGAGGTAATTTCAAGTAGGATGATAAAAGCAAGCATGCCAGGGCAATCTGCAGGAATCAAAAATTTCTCAAAGAAACCTCTGAAGGTATTTCCTTTTGGAGATGCTACCATGTGATCAAAGATCCCAGCCAGCCCTATGCCTTTAGGGTGCATGGTAATGTCTTCTTTTAGTAAACAGCTTCAAGGTCAGGAAGGGTAATTTCAGCTTTCTCTGTACAGAACTGGATTAACCGTAGGTATTAAAATGTTGTTAGGTGCCATCAAGGATACTCTTACTAATAGCCATCTACCCAGAACAAAGTTCTGCTATGCTTAAACCATTGTGGCAGTCACTATGTCAATCCACCTTGTTGAGGTCTTCTCTCTTTCACTGACCTTCAACTTTTCCCAATATGATGTCTTTTTCCAAAGATTGAAGCCTCCTGATAATACACTCAAAGTATAAGCAAAGAAATTTCACAATCCTTGCTTCTAAGAAGCACTCTGATTGCACTTCTTTCAAGATAGATTTAGTCATTCTTTTGTCAGTCCACAGCATACTCAATACTCTTCACTATTCAAACCACAATTCAAAGGTATCAATTCTTTAATCTTCCTTACTCACTATCCAACTTTCACATGCACATGAAATAATTGAAAACTTTAAATATAAAGAATTTAATGCAAGAAATTGGCGAGGCAGATGAGGACATTGCAGAGAAGTGAAACTAGGGAAAAGAAAACCAGCTCCTGCATAACACCTGTCCTATAAAACATGACTGGCATGGAGAGAAATAAGAGGGAATGCATAGGGAATAAATAATGAACACTGCATTGGGACAGATGAAGGAAAGAACTGTTTAAAAGGAATAAATTATTAGGCAATATTTGTATTACAGAAGTGTAGAATAAGAGGTGCATAGCAAAGTATACTGGGGGAGGTGTAGGAGAGAAGAAATTATGAAATAATGAATGAATTTTTATTTAAAAGTTAACTGGAAATGAGGTAGGGAGTATAATGCAAAAATGAATGGATGAATGAAAAATCCCACTTTTCAGTAAACTTTTGTTAAAATCACAATCTAAAAATTTTAAAATAAAAGAAAGAGATCCAGTTGCTATCTAGTCAAATTCTGACTCCATGAAGATCAGGGTAGAACTGTGAACCATAGGCGGTTTTTAAGGCTGATCTGTCGGGGAGTTTAAATAGGAATAGATAGCAAGGGGTATACTGGGTATATTAAAACTGTCATTCTTTTAATCAGCAGCCAAAGGTAGTTAACAATTTTACCACCCAGGGACTGAGGAGCAAATGAAGCAATCCAGAAATCAGCAAAAACAGGAAACCATTCATTTTGTTGAAAGGGTAAAAAGAGAAGCCAGTATTATATTATCAGAGCACATAGAGTGGTGGCATCCGGAAGAAGCCGGACTCAGTTCAGCTTGTACAACTAGAACCCTAATGCCAGAGATAACAGAGAAACATCCAATGCAGCTCTCTGCCAAGAAAGAGAGATATCTTGCCTTCTTGCTTTTCTATTTGTCTAAATTGAACAGAAAAATCGTTGCAGGGGAGCCTGGGAAATGCAGCTTGCTAGAATTAGCCACTCTAAAAGCAGAGAGAGCTGTGGAAGGGTGAGGAATGGATCTGTCGAAAGGGCCAAGGACTTGAATTCATATTTTCTTTCACTCATACAGCAAATATTTGGTGAGCGCCTGCTATGAGGCAGTAGTCACTCTCTATGGGAGAAATATCTGACAGTCTGTTTCCATAAGGATTTTACAGCGTTGGAAACTAACGGAGCATTCTTAGAGGGTTTGTTTTGATTTTTTTTTTAAAGTTGTTCCCTTGTATTTCTAGAGTAACACAGATGAGTAAGTACACTACAACGCACACACAAGTTGATAATTCAAACCACCAAAAGGTAGCTTGAAAGAGAGGCCTGGCAATCTGCTTCTAGAAGATCACAACCGTTAAACCCTATGAAGCCCAGTTATGCTCTAGAATACATGAATAGTATAACCCTGAGTCAGAGCCAGCTCAGCAGAAACTGGTTTGGCTTTGATGGTTTTCATTTTTTGTTTTTCTTCTTCTCTTATTTTGTTTTTACATTGTTCATTGATTCCTTAAGGAAAAAATATTAAGCTATATCTTAACTGGAAACACAAATCTTGTATTGTTAGTACAGAATCTCTTCCCTTAAAAACCTGTCCAAATAAAATTGATAAATGGGATCTTATAAAGACTAAATCCCTGTGTGCATCAAAAACTTTTCCCAATAGGGTGAAAATAAAACCTACCAACTAGGAAAAACATTTGGCAACACTGTCTCAGGCAAGAGTTTTATTATAAAAGTTTATAGAATATTACAGTGCCCCCAGAAAAAATTCTAAAATGGACAATTATAAAATGGACAAAAGACAGACTTTTCATCAAGGAGGACATTCAGATGGCCAACAAACAAATGAAGAAAAGCTCAAAATCACTGACAATAAAAGAGACGCAAATCAAAATCACAATGAGATAACTTCTCATTCCAGTAGCATGGTCAAATGCAGGAGGGCAGCAAGCAATAAAATATTGGAAAGGTAGCAGGATAGGAAATTTCATATACTGTTGGTGGAATGGTAAAATGGTGCAACCATTCTGCAAGGCAGTTTGGAATTTCCTCAAAAAACTGAGTATAAAATCTCTGTATGACCTAGCTGTTCCACAACTAGGAAAACCCTTATTCACTGTTGGTGGGAGTGTAAAATGGTGCAACCCCTGTGGAAAGCGGTATGACACTTTCTCAAATAGTTGCAAATAGAGATACCATTTGACCCAGCAATACCACTACTGGGAATATACCCCGAAGAGAGCATAACTGACACCCAAGCAGATATATGCACACCCATGTTTATTGCAGCTTTGTTCACAATAGCAAGGAGTTGGAAACAACCTAAGTGCCCATCAACAAACGAATGGCTAGAGAAGCTGTGGTATATTCGCACAATGGAATACTATGCTGCATTGAAAAACAAGGAACTCATGCAATATTACTCAAAATGGTTGACTCTGGAGAACATTATGCTGAGTGAAATGTTCCAGTCACAAAGGGACAAATATTGCATGGTGCCACTGTTGTAGAATGGGACTGTCCTTGGGGTTGGGGAGAGACTGAGTAAGATGGGTTCAATAATGTATGCTGCTCTGAAACAGAGAAGGGAGAAAACTGTTTAAAAGAGATATGTGATTAGGTATTTCGGTCATGACAGGAGTCTAGAGCGATGGCTACATGGTGGAGTGGACCTGGGGGAGGGTTTGTAAAATAATGAAAGAATCTTTTCTTTTACTTTTCCAAGAGGGTAATGTCTGCTGGGGGGGGAGGCTTGGGAGGGGACAAATCTACAACAATGAATGAATGGAAATCCAAAGCCTCTGTACATTTTCACTGAAATTAATAACAAATTTAAATTTTAAAAAAAAGAATTAAGTTAGAGTAAGGATGGCAATGGAACCACCTTACCTCTGTAACTTGATTTGTGCCACTATTAGAACCTCTACTCAGAATATTATTGCTTTTCAATTTTTGACTCATGCACTTTTAACTTGTTAGTTAAATTTGTATCTTCTAGGCTGCAACACTTCCATGATACATCTTCAAGGATATGAACATGTACGGCTAAGCACAATTGATAACAGTGCATCTAAATTCCAAAATCAATCTCCACAATAGTCTATGTGTTTCCTACTGCCAAGGGGGCCCTTTAGAGTAGTGAGAGAAGATCTTCACCCTGAAGCCCACAGCGTCCCTTTCAGCAGGAAGTAGCTAAGAGAATACGCCATCCCCTTTTCCTTATGAATCAGGGTGAAGTCTCTCTCAGGGAGGAGTGATAGGGAATGGCAAGGGACACACTGACAAAGGAGATTAATCAGAACTGGCTTTGACAAGCACTGTGGCAATTGGACAATTAAAACAGACATGGGGGGAAGAAGAACGAACTGGGGATGAGGGTGGAGAAAACAGTGCAACAACAAATGAATGAAAACCCAAAATCTCTGCTAAGGTTCATTAAAACTAATAAAATTTAATTTAAAAAAAGATATTTAAAAAAAGAAAGAAAGAAAATTAGAACTGAGATACAAACAGAGATTTGTATGCCAATGTTTACAGCAGTGTTAGTCATCATCTCAAAAACATGGAAACAGCCCAAATGTCCAGCCACAACTAAATGGATTGAGAAATTATGATACATTCACACAATGGAATACTATGCAGCACTCAGGAGCAACAATTTTTAAAAATACTGCTTAATTTGGGAGAGACTGGAGAGCATTAGGCTGAGTGAACTAACTCAGTCTCATAAGGACAAATACAGCATAAGACCATTAGTGTAAAAATAGAAGGGTAACTAGTAAAATGAGTATGGAGCTCCAACAGGGGTAGGGGTGGGAACAGAGGGGTGAGGATGAGTAGGGGAGAAATCACAGGGTTGCACAATTTGGTGGATGGAGGGAGGGGGTAAAGGAAATGGGAAAATTCTAGTGGGGATCTGAAAAGATGGGGTAATGGTAAGCATAATCTAATAGTGATTAATTTTATAAAACACAATGTATGGGAATGAATGTATGAAAGACAATGTCAATGAAAGAAGGGGGGGCAGAATCTGCATAATAAGAAAAAGGAAAACAAGCAAAAAAACACCATCCAAAAATCCTAAAGAAATTTTTGTTGCTCTTTTTATTTCTTGTTCCCCATGATCAAATGACTTCTGTCATCATTGAGGGATTTTGACGGTCTCTGGAAATTACTAGAATAACCCAACCAAAATGACTATTGTGGTGAGGAGCCATTAGACTGGAAAGACACTCAGCCAAAAAGGCCTTCTTAAACTCCACGTCAAGTAGCAGGGGGGAGGGGAGAACGGGGAGCAAACTTGGCCTTTGCAAATGTAAGGAGATTTTCCAGTAAAGAGACAATAATTTAATTACAAAAATGCTTCTGATACTGCTATCCATGAAATCTTTTTTGGCAAAAAGACTGACAGAATAAGTACAGCAGGCTAAGTGATTACTGATAGGTTTGAATTAGAGCCAGATTAAAGGTACTATACTGGCTTTCTGTGTAGGGTGCTTGAAGCCGTAGCCAAATGTTTAAGCCTGAACCCTTCTACTAAGGCCACTATGTTCTGTCAAGGCACATTAACAAGGTTTAAGGCAGCTGGCTGAACATCAACAGTTTTCTCTGCTGATTTATTTATCATTAGTATAAAATATTAACATGAGCCTGATTGATTTCTAGGACACAAGTCAAATGCTACCACAATTAAGCTAGATGGCCTAACTACTAAATGATCATTTTTAAAGTGAAAATTATGCTCACACGAAAGAGTCTCAGTAGCAATTTGGACTTTTCGTTGCCCTACAATGTGATGATGTGTTTTGTATCCAAAGTCTTAACAGCCAGTGAATGCTGATAAACACCTTGTGTCCATAGTACTGTAAGAATGTGATCATCATTAAGTGATTTTTTTTCTTTAAACTTCAGTGTAGCACCTTTTATAGACAAGTAGTTGTGAGGGGTGGGGTGGGGGTGGGCACTAAGGCTTTGTTTTTCAGTAGGAGCCATCCAGATTTTTATTTAAAACAGAAATACTGCAAAAGGGGAGAGGGGGAGAACTTAAAAAAAAAATTGAAAAGAAAAAATACTACACAGTTTCTGTTCTGGACCATTAATTTTTCAGTCAGATCTAACTATCATTTAATTGGTTCCTGATGCGAAAACTTGGATTCTACTTTAAACGCTTGAAACTAGAGCATATAGAATAATTTGTTATGCTGAGCTATTCATCCCAAATGTCCAGGGAAAATAAACCAATCTCAAAATAAACTTGGGCTACCTTCTGTGATGACACAAAATTAATAACACAGTCTAAGATATAAACCTTATATGT
The DNA here is from genome assembly GCF_000299155.1 of Elephantulus edwardii. Classification (NCBI taxonomy): domain Eukaryota; kingdom Metazoa; phylum Chordata; class Mammalia; order Macroscelidea; family Macroscelididae; genus Elephantulus; species Elephantulus edwardii. The sequence goes on from NW_006399762.1 coordinate 22,076,251, forward strand.
ATGCTTGCCAAAAAAAGGTCATTAGAGTTTTAATGACAAAGTAATATTTAATTCATATTAATGTTTAACATAAAAGGAGGTCTTTTAACAAAAAAGTTCTGTGAATTTAAACTTTAGATATTTTATGTCATTTAACAATATTCAAACTTTTAATTTAGGTAAGTCTGCCTTTCCTGGATAAATAAATGAATTTTTATTGCTGTTTATTTCTTGTTTTTATGGATCTATTAACATTAGTTTGGATAGTTTAATCTGATCATTAATTTTTAGAAGGAAAGGTAAACTTCCCGAAGTTTGCAAGGTAGCCTCTACTCCTTCTTTACAACTTGAATTTTAAAAAGGAAGTGCTCTGAAAGCATGACTACCCTTTGTAAGAATGCAACCAAAATATCATTGAGTGATTTTGGAGTTTAACCAGAAAAGCGGTTTGGGAGACCTGCTTACAAAATAGGTGTCTGTTCACAAGCACTTAGTTTGCAATCTGGTTCTTCTACCGGCTCAAAAAAAACAACAACAACTGAACAGGAATCCCAACCATGCAGATAAGGACTAGTGAAAATCTTTGTGAAATAACTGTTATTTCAGGGAGCTCTGGTGACCTAGTGGCAAGCAGCTGCACTGCATTCCTGAAGGCTCGAGGTTCGAATCCATCAGATGCTCCACTGGAGAAGGAAGGGCAATCTCCTGTGCCAGTCAGATCCGACTAGGTGGTATACAATAAGAAGGGGGAAAATGTAAAAAAAAAAAGAAAGAATGAACTGCTAGTTCAGCACGAACCCAATGCAATTTGGTAACCAGTCTTCTGGAGAGATTCCAAATTAGAGAATTGCTCTAGCCTAAATGTAGTCCTAGCAGTGCAGTGGACAAACTCATCAGAAACTTTGAAAATTATTTTGTAGGTTCTCAGCCAAAGGCAGTGTTGCAATGCCAGTCATGATTCTGTAGCTTCAGCAATTCCCAAAAATTTTATAAAGAGTTCTCTTCACCAAGAAAGTGAAGTATAAAGATAGCATAACTGAGCCATTTCCCTGCAAGAGAAAATGAAGGTGTATGATGTATCGTTATTGTTGGTAGTGGTGGTGTGTGCCATCGAGCTGACTGTGACTTATAACAACCCTATTACGTACATTAGCTCTGAAACCTGCCCTATCCTGTGCCAATCTCATCATCTCTGACAGACCTAATCCCATTGCTCCAGTCCCTGAGTCAATCCATCTCATCCTGGGTCTTCCTTTCCTGCACTGTCCCTCTACTTTTCCACCTTTCCAAGTGTGATATCCCACTCCAGGGACTGGTTCCTCCTGGCCACGTGCATGAAGTATGTGAAATCCTTGCCTCCAGGGAGCAAACTGCTTTCACCCTCTCCAGAAAAGACCTGTTTTTTCTACTGGCAGCCCACAGTATGCGTAACACTTTTATCCAGCACCACAACTCAAAGGCATCAAACTTTCTTCTATTATCCTTTGTTATCATCCAGCTCTCTGGGGCATAGCAAGTAATTGCAAAGACAATGTCTTGGATCAGGTGTACCTTTATCTCCAGACTGGCATTGTTTCTCTTCAGTTCTCTAGAGAGGTCCCCGGCAGCAGACTTTCCTAATGCAATTCGCCTTTTGATTTCTTGATTGCTGATGCCAAGGGTGTTGATTGTAGAATCAAGCAAGCTGAAGTTATTCACAATCTCAATCTCTTCTCCATCCATCATGAAGCTGCCAAGAGGCCCAGTGGTAAGAATCTTTGTTTTCTTGATGTGGACCTAAAATCTATATTGATGACTACAGTCCTTGACCTTCTACAGCAAATGCCTCGTGTTCTCTTCAGTGTAATTTGCTTCGTACAGAAGAAGTATGGCACAAAATTTCCTACTTTCCCAAAACTATTTTTGGAGTGTAATGTAATGATAAAATTCATCCTTAAAATTATTTTAAATGGAATGCCTTGGTAGTATACAGTTAACATATTTGGCTGCCAAGTGGAAGATTGGAATTCACTTAAAGACATCTCAAAAAACAGTGTGATCGTCTGTCAAAATGGTAGCCACCATAAGGAGGCTAACAGCACACGGTTCTGTACCCATGATGACTTGGAATCAATTAGACAGTAAGTGATGTTTTATTTCTAACAATTAATATTTCCACTTTGATGCAAAGTGCCAGCTATGTATGTAATGTTACTGTTCTATTAACTAATCTGCCCCTAGCTGGCTCTTTAAGAATCCCAGGGAGACACAGCTAAGTGTTCAACTACCAGCAAGATTAGAGATACATATCCACCCGAAGCACCTAGAAAAACAGACCTGGAGATGAGCTGCTAAAAGATCACAGCTTTGGAAATTCTACAAGAAAGTTCTGCTTTGCACGCAAGTTCAAATATATTGGGAGCCGCTAATGATGTGTTCTTGTCAGTTGTTTTCCTTTTCATTTATATTTCAAGGTATACACACACAGACACACACACAAGCGTATAAGCATTCCCATAGAGCATTTCACTCTGATTTAACAGTCCTTCTGGCAACAGCTTCCACCAGTAAGATGATCCTTTGTCTTAGTAATGTAGTTCTGCCTGTTATTATGTACCCTTGAGTTGGAATCCACCCATGCGTGACACTTCAAAGGTTTCAGAGGCAATAAATCACAGGGGAGGGTATTGCCTATCTTTCTCCCTCAGAATAACTAGTGGATTCAAACCACACACCTTCAGGATTGCAGTGTGGCTCCTTATCACTAGCCAACCAGAGCTCCCTAGTCTAGCCTAGAACCAAGAATTCATAATCTTTCCTCATCCAAAATCTTTTTTACATCCAGTGTTACTGCTGTCATCTCAACGAACACCACCAGATCACTCTTGGGGGGGGGGCGGAATCAAAACTCCTACCCCCTTCTCCAACTCCACATTTAATCAACACTCTGTCCAGTGAACCCCTAAATATGCTTTAGAATCCATCAAGTCCACCTCCAATGTCATGGTGGCGGCCTTTATAATTTTCCACGTAGCTAGTGTAATATTCTTCTGCTTCCACACGTTTCTCCATTGCCTCTTTGGTTTTAACAGTTCAGCTCCCACTGTGCAAGATCATAATTAGTTCCACTGTTTACAGTGCAAAGTCTAAACTCCTCAGAACACTTCACAAGGCCTTTTTGACCCCTCTAAACAACTCTCATGTTTTTTCCAGTTTCCATTTCCCATAATTTCTCATACCGATGTGTGTGTGTGTGTGTGTGTGTTGACTCTTCTACATAGAATACCTGTCCCATGACTACCACACACGCTGAAAGAGCCCCCTTTACAGACTCAGTTCTCTTTACACTTTCAGAGAATTCCCACCCTTAATAGTAAGGCTTCCTGATGCTGTACACTGGTCTCCATACCACACCTCTCATAGAACATTTGCTCCACTGAAGGGAATTAACACTTTTCAGATAGTTATGGGTTCCCTGAGGGCTAGGATTTTATCTTATCAGTTTTTTGTGTTCCTAACACCTAATACAAGATGTGAGACTTTGAGGGTGCTGGTGAGGAGAATATGAGAGGACACTTGAAGAAAAGAAAAGAGGAAGAGAGAAAAGAAGGAAAGATAAGGGGATAGGAAAGAATGAGGGGAAAAGTAAAGTGGACAAGGGAAAGATGGAGATACCATATCCTCCTTGGATTAAATGCTTTTAGCTGAGATAACCAGTTGCTGAAAGAGTAGCACAGTAAAACCTTAAAGGAGAAACTGAAGAAACCTGTCCTTAAACTCCACTTCCATGAGGTTTATATGTGAAAACTGAAAAAGAGCGAAGACACATACAGTCCTTTCTAACATAACTGATTGCTATTTTATGCTATGTTGAGATTGATTTCTGAAACTAATAGTATCTAAAGGTACAAAAAAAAATAATGAATGCCAGAACACGGTTGGTGGGGGGAACGTTCTCCCCTAAATACACCCTAGAGATTGAAAAGGGAGAGGGAGAGGACAAAGGTTGGCTAGACATGAGTGGAGCCAAAAAATCCCTTTCTCCCCCTTCAGAAGACAACAGAGAAGGGAAAGAGAAAGCGGGGAGGGTCGTACATTAATGGAGAAATATCAACCACTCTGACTAAATGGTAGGTACATATCTTTTTACTCACTCCAATTTCAGAAGGCCAGAGGAGGGACAGAGAGTATGTATTTACCAATGATTAATCTCTCTTCCCCTTTATTTTTCAGCCTGATGAGATTGCTGAACTTCCCAGGAGGGAGAGTAAAGTTGAAGCTGGGAATGGGAGGGTGGACAGCATGCGTTGTTTTGGGGTTGTTTGTTTTGGTTTGTTTTTTGTTTTTTTCTGATTCTATTAGAAGATTTTTCTGAATGACATTTTCTTTTAATTGTTCCATTTTACATAGCTACTAAGAAGTCTAATTGAGGGCATTTTTCCTTTCACAGTTTGGCACCTAAATACTCTTTTATCTGCATACTATGTATTGTCATCAAATAAAGGACTTTACAGGACAGTATTATTCCAAAAGAAACTTATAGTCGATACGTATTCTAAGATTTGCCTTGTTAATTTTTTTCTTTTTTAAATGTAATACCTTCTGCAATAGTTATTTGTTAAGACATTTGAAAAATAGTTTAATGTCTTGCTCTTATAGAATCTGCTCTTCCTAGGCAGTGGGGGAAAAGAACTAAAGACTCGGCGGGAATAAATAATTCTAGGTGATTTATTCCCTGAGCCTGAAGTGCATGGTTCTAAACAAGATATTTCCCAGAGCTGCAGCACAAGCCTGACACAGCACCAGACCCGTGTCCAGCTCCCAGGCGCTTACCTCTGTTTGCATGCTGTATTTCCTGCTACAAGATCTGTAACTTCTTTCATATTTTTTTTCTTTAGTCCATATGTCTATGCTATCAAGTCAGACCTCTCTGGGGTCAGATTCAGCGATACTAAGTGCCACTTCGTCGCCAATCAATCCAACACTAATCCTTATTTTTATCACTGACGTGCCACCTGTTCCAGATAAACAACTTGGCTTCATTCATTCAACATATATGTCATGAGAAACTACTGTAAGTCTGGCATGGTGCTAACTCCTGGGGCTGCAAAGATTAGCAGAGCTCAGTCCCTGTAGCTCTTCAGTGTGAACCCATAATAGCAATGCGGCTAATAAGTGTTATTTTTATTTCCAGCTGAATCCAACTTACAGTAACCCCAATGTCTGCAGAGTAGAACTGCTCTGTAGAGGTGTCATTGCTTGCACCTTTTGGAAGCAAGCTCCAATTCTTTCTTTCGAGAAACTTCCAAATAGATTTGAAGCACCCACTTTACAGTTGGTAGTGGAGCACTTAGTCATCTGTGTCACCTGCGAGCTCCAAACAAGCAGGAAATAGAAAGTAAGAAAGCAGCGAAGTAGGAGCTGGCAACATTAACTCCTTTTCCAAATGAAATAGATTATTCTCAAAAGAGAGATGTTGTGTGTCATTGGGTCAATGCTGACTCACAGCAGCCTCACATCACAAAGCAGAGCTGCCATGGTGTCCTTCGATAGGAGTCTTCACGGGAACAGATCACCACATGATGTTATGCACAGAGCAGTTAGAGGATTAGGACTGTTGACCCTTTGGTTAACAACCAAGTGCTTAACCCCTGCACCACCAGCATTTCACTCAAAGGAGAGTAACTTTACTTGAATCCAAAAATTTCTAAAAAGTATTCTTTTTGTTGTTGTTGTTGTTATGTGCTATCAAGTAAGAAGTTACCCTCCAGTGGGTTTTCAGAGTCAGTAAATCACATGAAAGGATAGCACCCATTTTTCTCTCACAGAGTAAGTAGCTAATGGATTTGAACCACAAGCCTTTGTGTTGGCACCGTTAACTCCTTACCATGTGGCCAGCAGAGTGCCATTTATACTTTTTGAGAACTGGGCCTTTGGAATCATCATCCACAGAGCAAATTATGTTCTGAAAGATTTTACCTAGATACCTTAGAAAAGGGATTATGTAGCAAAGACTGCAGAAGTGTATACATTATTGAGATTTGCTTAGAATGTGTGTGCAAATGTAACCCAACTTCATGTATATGTCTGAGAATTAACAAAGCATCTGCACCAGAAGCGTACTAGATCAAATTTGTGGAGAGTCTTTCTAAATTCACTTGGTGTCATTGATTTGTGGTGTTGGTGAAGAGTGCTGAATATCTCATGAACTGCCAACAGAGCAAACAAGTCTGTCTTGGAGTAAGTAAGTGAAATCAAGGTGCTCCTTAGAGGCTAGACCAGTGAAACTACTTCTTCTATACTTTGGAGATGTCATTGGAAGGTTCCAGTGCTTGGAAAAAAGACATCAAGAAAAGGTTGGGGGTCAGTGATACAGTAAAACCTTCAACCAGATAGATTGACACAGTGACTGCAACAATGTGCCTGGCATGACAGAGATTGTAAGGATGGCTCAGCATAGGGCAAGGTTCAGATTTGCGGTTGATAAGGTTGCTTCATGTTATGTTGGACTTGCTGGCACCTAACAACAATAGCAGCTTCCTAATTTAAGGTGAAGTAGAACTCAATAGCTTTGCAAAACACTTGCGCTTACATTTTTTTCCCTTTCACCTAACAATTAGCAACCCAATCCGCCATCTGCTAGGTGTGCAATCACCTCCCAAAACATTAACTGCTTCTGAAAATCCACTGGAGTGTCAGCTATGAGTAGTTTCCAACTTGATGGTACATTAACTACTACAACAACCAGTTGTTAATCTTAAACAAGATTAGAGTTATGACTCCCTCAAATGTAATGGTGCAGCCACTATTGACAGCAGATTGGAACTTCCTTAACGACATTATGCTGAGTGAAATATCTCAGTCACAAAAGGACAAATACTGCATAGTGCCACTGTTATAAAACAAAACTGATACTGGGGTTGGGGGGAGACTGAGAAAGATGGGATAAATTATGTATACTGCATTGAAACAGATGACGGAGAGAACTGTTTAAAAGGCATATATGATTATTATTGTCATGACAGGAGTCCAGAACAAAGGCTGCATAGTGGAGTGGACTTGAGGGGGGGAATTATATAACAATGAAAAAATTTTTTCTTTTACTTTTCAAAGATAAAGCTAACTGGGGTGGGGGGAACAGGGCAGGGAGAAAAGTGCAACAATGAATTAATGGAAATCCAAAGTCTCCGTAAATTTTCAATAAAATTAATTTTAATAAAAAGAAAAAAGTTAACATGGAAATACTACTGATTATCAATCTCACTATTAGGTCTATATCCCAAAATAAATAAGAGCTGTGACACAAGCTAATATATGCACATCCATGTTTATTGCAGCATTATATACAATAGTGAAGAAATGGAAATTCAATTTTCCTCCAACATATGAAAAATTAAGGAACTGTGATACATTCACATAAAGAGGACTATGCAACACTGAAGAACAATAAAGAATTCAAGAAAATCTGCATAATATGGATATAAGTATGGATAAGGAAATAGACATAAGTCAGTGACAAAAGACAAATAATGTAAAGCTCAAGTAACAAAAAACAACTTACAGCTGTCAAGTCAGAACTATCTCATAGCCGACCCTCAGCTGGTTTGCAGAGGCACTAAATTGCACAGGAAGAGATCACGCATCTGTGTCTCATGGAGCAAGTGATGGATTCAAACTGTATGCCTTTGAGTTGGCAGCATAGATCTTTACCACTAGGTCACCCAGAGAACCCTTCCCTACCCACTAGGCCACCATAATCATAACAAGCTAAGAAAACATATCTTGCATATGAAATCATACTTGAGTGGTTATCAAAGATGGGAAAGGAGGGAGAGGGGCATAAAACTTAAAGACATGAGGTGTTAAAAGGCGTAGATCAACAGTAATTATACAAAATACAATGTATATGAATGATTACACAAAACATAATGTAGATCAATTAAACACAAAGTAAATTAAAGATCATATAAAACACAATGTACATGGACAGAACACAATGTGTATGAATGAAATATGCAAATCAATAAAAAAATGTAAAAATAAAATGAGCAAAACTGTGGAAAAAGGAATGGATGATTAGTCCTTATATATGTGACAACAATATGGAAGAAGACTGAATACAAAGTGAATATATATATGGTGAAATGAAAAGCAGCATAAAATAAGAATTTGTTAAGACATTAACATCAGTTGTTGTTGTTGTTGTTATGTTCTGTCAAGTCACCTGCAACCCATAGTGACCCTAAGTACAGCAGCCCTGAATCCTGCCCAGTCCTGACAGTCTCTTTTATTCCAACCCATTACCCTAGTCACTGTATCAATCTATCTCATTGAGGATTTTCCTTTCCTGCACTGTCCATCCACCCTTCCGAGCATGATATCCTTCTCCAAAAACTGATCTCTTCTGGCAGTGTGCCCAAAGTATGAGAGACGGAGCTTCAAAATCCTAGCCTCCAAGGAAAGACTTGGTTTCACCCTCTCCAAGACAGACCTATTTCTTTTCTTGATGGTTCATGGTATGTTTAAGAGTCTTCTCCAGCACCACAACTCAAAGGCATCTACTCTTCTTCTGTCATCCTTGGTCATTGTCCAGCTCTCTGAAGTGTAACAAGTAATTGAGAAGACCATGGCATGGATTATTGGCACCTTGGTATCTAGACTGACACCCTCTAGAGAGGTCCCTGACAGGAGATTTTCCCAATGATATTCGTCTTTCAATTTCCTGACTGCTGGTGTAAAGAGAGTTGATTGTGGGTCCAAGTAAGCTGTAATTGTTAACAACCTCAATCTCTTCATCTACCATGTTGCTGCCAAATGGCCCAGTGATCAGAATCTTGGTCTTCTTGATGTTATGCTTCAATCCATATTGAAGACTATAGTCCTTGACCTTCTGCAGCAATCACTTCAGGTCTTCTTAAGTTTCAGCAAGCAATGTTGTGTCACCTGCATAACGTAGGTTGTTGATGAGTCTACCTCTAATCCTGATACCACATTCCTCCTCATAAAGCCCTACTTACCAAAAGATCTGTTCTGTATCTTGATTAAAAAGTTGTGGAGACAATGCATTCCTGACTCACTCCTTTCCTGATTTTGAACCATGCAGTGTTTCCCTGCTCTGTTCTGAGGACTACTTCCCTGTCCAGGTATAGGTTTTGCATAAGCACAGTCAAGTATTTTGGGATTTCCTTTTTCCTCAAAGTTAGACACAATTTGTTGTGATCCACACAGACAAATGCCTTTACAAACTCAATGAAACACAGATGTTATAAAACAAAATGTGTTTGAATGGTATAGTTAAAAACCAGTATGCTTTGCAAACTCTCATTAAAATCCCAACAAAAGAAAATTAAATAAAAATAAATGTAAAGGTTTGGTGTGAAAAACAATGTATATGAACTTTATGAATTTTGTATATAAACCAGTATAAAATAATTTAAAAAAAAAACAAGAAACAAAAAAAAAGATGTATCAAGTATCAAAAACAGGAAAAGGTATAATGAGCATATTATTTGTATAAAATGCAGTACATATCTGTTGTAAGAAACATCCAATTAAATATCCTTTATAGTTGTTGTTGTTGTTATATGTCGTTAAGTCGTTTGTGACTCATAGCGACCCTATGTACAACAGCCCTAAACCGTGCTCTATCCCGTGCCAATCTCATTGCCTCTGATACACCCATCCCGATTACCCCAGTCACTGAATCAATCCACCTCATAGAGGGTCTTCTCCTCCTGCGCTGTCCCTCTACTCTACCCAGCATGATGTCCCTCTCTAAAGACCTGTCTCTCCTTACAACATGTCCAAAGTATGTCAGATGAAGCTCCAGAATCCTTGCCTCCAAGGAGCAGCCTGGTTGAACCCTCTCTAGGATGAATCTGTTTGTTTTCTTGGCAGTCCATGGTATATTCAATACTCTTCTCCAGCACCACAGCTCAAAGGCGTCAATTCTCCTTCTATCCTCCCTACTCATTCTCCAACTCTCTGATGCATAACGAGTGATTGCAAAAACCATGGCCTGTATCAGGTGCACCTTAGTCTCCAGAGAGACACCGTTGCTCTTGAGTACTTTAGAGAGGTCCCTAACAGCAGACTTTCCCATCGCAATACGTTTTTTAATTTCCTGACTGCTGGTGCCAAGAGTGTTGACTGTGGAGCCGAGCAAACTGAAGCTGTGAACAATCTCAATCTCTTCACCATCCATCCTGATGCTACCATTGGTCCGGTGGTAAGAATTTTTGTCTTCTTGACATTGAGTCTCAGTCCATACTGAAGGCTGCAGTCCTTGACCCTCTGCTGTAAGTGCATGAGGTCCTCCTCAGTTTCAGCGAGCAAAGTTGTGTCATCTGCATAACGCAGATTGTTGATAGATCGTCCACCAATCCTAACGCCACGCTTCTCCTCATAGAGCCCAGCCTCTCAGATAATCTGCTCTGCATACAGGTTGAAAAGGTATGGAGATAGGACACATCCCTGGCGTACACCCTTCCCAATTTTGAACCATGCAGTGTTACCCTGCTCTGTTCTGACGACTACCTCTTGGTCCAAGTATAGGTTTCGCATTAGCTCGATTAAATGTTCTGGGATTCCCATTCTTCTCAGAGTCAGCCACAGTTTGTTATGATCCACGCAGTCAAATGCCTTTGCATAATCAATGAAACACAGATAGGCATTCTTCTGGTATTCTCTGCTTTAAGCCAAGATCCATCTAACATCAGCTACAATATCCCTAGTACCACGACCCCTTCTAAATCCAGCCTGAACTTCTGTCAGTTCTCTGCTCATGTACTGTTCCAGTCGTTTTTGGATAATCTTCAGTAGAATCTTGCTTGCATGTGAAATCAATGATATTGTTCTGTAGTTCCCACACTCAGTTGGGTGGCCCTTCCTTGGGATGGGAACAAATATAGACCTCTTCCAGTCAGTTGGCCAAGTGGTTGTTTTCCAGATTTCTTGGCACAACTTGGTGAGCACATCCACGGCAGCATCTGTTAGCTGAAATATGTCAATTGGTATACCATCTATTCCTTTATTAAATGTATCATTTATTAAATGTATCCTTTATTAAGGAAATAAAAATGAGAGACAATTTTTCTTCTAAAATTATTTCTGATCAGGTCTTCTCTTCATTTCTCAACTCACCTGCTTCCATTGTCTTCCATTGTTCCATTCTGTTGCTATTATGTTGTTCCTGGTTCATCTGACCTACAGTCCCTTTCCTAGACAAGAAGTGACTGCCATTCCTGAAAATGTGAACCACAAGCTCAAAAATTCCTTACAAAGACTCTGCTCCAATGTTATGAGCCTCATAAAGTCATCATTAATATTTTTGACACTTCTTCCAAACCTCAAGACAAGTGTGAAAATTAATGGAAAGAAATATTACCTATTCAATAGGGAAACAACAGTCCATGCCCTCTATCACAGTACTTCCTGGCATGGTACAAATAAATTGCTTAATATTTAAAATGCATAAACAAATGGCAGAGTGTTACTGTCTGTTTTAGTGATACTTTTAAAGTGATGGTGAAGAGACCATTTCTCAGTTCTCCTCTTTAATCTAGGTAGTCATTACATTAACAAAAGAAACAGATACTAAATCTGAAGTTATTTGAATCACAATTAAAATTGTGTTGAATATTTATATACAATTCATTTGGATTAATACTATTCACAGCAGAGATATCACAAAAAAAAAAAAACATTTTATTTTGCATGATATCGGAAACCTAACCTTTGTCCACCACATGTATACACGTCATCTAGCAGTTATATTACATTGTAAGAGTACTATCAAGCATCTAGCATAATATGTTAAATATGGGTCTGGAAGCCAGTTAGAAAGTCCCTAAACTGAGTTTATTTGAGGGTTTATCTATATAAATTTCCGAAGAAGGGAGAATCTTCTGGAGAAACTCCTTCACTATGTAACACTACAAACAGCCATCCAGAAACATATTTCATCAGCTGAGTAAGATCCCTTTGGCAGACCACCTCCCAAGGGTAAGCTACAACATCTGTAAAATCTCCAGCTCTGGAGGAAAGATGACATTCTCTGAATCCTGCAGGAATTGCATTTTCCTTTTAGGACAGAAAGCATCGTCTTTGAGCACGAGCCTTGTCAGCTGCAGCACCGTTATGAAAACTTACCATCTCCTTTCTCCCAAATATGTGCATATACACATGTGCACGCACATGCACACACACAGAGTGTATTTCTATTAAGAAAGACAATCATGTCACTCATTGATAATTTCCAGAGTCAAATAATTAAAGTCATCTGATCACTGAGGGTGACACTAGATAATTTCTCTTTTAGATTTTTTTCATCGGAAAACAAAAATTATCCATGACAAAGACTAAAATTCATAGCATAACAATCCTTCTTAGAAGTACAAGCTACCCAGAATAAAAGGTATTTCTCAGCTTCCTTTCGGTTAGATAAAGTTCTGCTCATTCAAAGAGAAATGAATCTGCTCCTGGAAGCCTGTTTTAAGGACTTGACTCAGAAATTCCCTCCTCCTGATTTGTAACATGAGCTTTGTGACTGGAGCTGTCACATGCAGACGACTCACACCACCATCTTGGACCAGAAGGTGATGCTGGGATGACTCCAGAAATCATGCCCAGGGTGTTACCTCAGATAAGGTAAACTAAACTCCAAAAAGAACACGTATTTCATAAGTTGACAAACAACAGGCCACAGTGAGTATTCTTTGTATAACAGGTGCATTCCAGGGCAGTTTTGCTTTAATCATTCAATCACTTGAGTTTATGATGATTTTCTTATCTTCATTGTATGATTCCCAAGGTCACTATCAACCTCCAACCAAAGCTAAAAGAGGAAAAGAGTGGATGATTAGAGACAGAAATGTTTGAGGTAACTCAAGAGGAAGCTGCTTATATCATTTCTACTCAAATTTCCTTGGCAAGAGTTTCTCTTGTAGCCATATCCAGTTGAAAGAAAGGCTTGTAAATTCAGTGCCTAAATCTATAATCATATTGAAGCTGCAATTTTATTAAGAAATAAATCTTGGTAAAAAGCTCTCACAGAGGTAAATCTTAGGCCTCTCCCCTACACTTGGAAAACAGATAGAGACAGATGTAATTACTAGTGGTCAGAGTGGGGGGTACCCTTACCAGGACAGGGTGCCCATCCAGGTCGGAGGTGATCTTTCTCAGGTTCAGCAGCTCTGTCTCAAGCAGGAAGCTGGCCTGTCCCCAATGGTATATCGTATGGGTGCTGCCTGGCAGAACCTCATAAACTTTAAAATTTTACAATTTTTGAACCAATCCCCACTGGTACAGTCATAAGGATCTCAGCCTGTCATAATTACTGCATGTAGACATCAGTTTAAAGACTAGGGTGCACCCCATCCAAGCTGTGGTCTCCAGTTGCTTCCTTTTCATATCTAAAAGTTGGTCAATGAATAAGGATGACAGAAGAACTGATGTTTGTAAATTGTGGTGTTGGAGTAGAGTATTGCATCTATCATGGACTGCCAGAAGAACAAACCAATTAGTCTTGGAGAAAGTGTAACCTGGGTGCTCCTTGGAGTTAATGATGGTGAAACTTCTTTCCCATACATTGGGCATGTGACCAAGAGGGTTAAGTCATTGAAAAAAGATATCATGCTGAGAAAGGTGAAGGCTCAGCAAAAGAGAGGAAAACTCTCAATGAGATGGATTAACACAGTGACTGTAACAATGGCCCTGAACATGACAGAAACCCTGACTAAGAGTGGTGCAAGGTAAGGCAAGCTTTAGATCTGAGTCGTACTTGACTTTTAGCATTTAACAAGAACTATACCAACAGTCCTGAGATACTCTCTAGGCCAGAAACTTAGATTATTCCTTGATGTTGTATTTTAGTTATAAAACAAATAAGCTCAGAAATAAATATCACTCTCATTTATTATGTGTTTTTAAAGAAATCATCTATATGAAACCTAAAGGTCAACAATTATTATTTTTTTAAAAAGGATGAGAAGAAAAGGGAACAGGGAAACTAGATTACTGAAAATGAAACTATCAAGGATGGAAATACTGAGACTAGAGTTTCCTGGTGAAGGAAGTAACCAATAACCCTGAATAGCTCTTGTAGCAATTTTTTAATGCAATCAATCTGCTGGGTAAAATGTCACCAAAAACATAATGAAATATTACCTTTTAGAAAATTAACATCTCTTAGCTCTCTAGCTGTGAGTAGCTCCTCAGAAGAAAGATGGTATCTTCTGTACTGTTTAGAGCCTCAGAAATTCATTGGAGGATCAGGTCTCAGTTGGTTCCAGCTAAACAGGAATAAGTCTGAGTTTTTGAACCTACTTTTATTTGGGGGGGGGGATTCTGTCTCTTCTTCTCTGTGCATAAAAAGTTTATTACAAATGATATAAGTTGTAAGGTTTTATTTCATACATAAGAACATTTTTATTAATAACTATTAAAAATATACTGGCAGGCAGTTTTTAAGGGGAATCTCACTGTCCTACCAGACCTACAATAAACTGCTTATGGATATTGCAATCCATCTGTCTTATTGGCAATTGACTATGGAAAGAACTCCTTGTGTTCAGTAACATTTTGGTGATTATGAAGGGACATTCCAATTTACCTGGTGACCTGAACATTGAGTCTTGTTCCAGAACCAGAACACTGAGCCTGGTTTCAGAAACAAAAGGGAGAAACCAACAAAGAAGCAAAGTGGAGCCTCAAGTTCAGCCAGCCACTCTCACTGGACTCACCCGCACAAGTTTATTTAAAAGAAAAAAAGCTTCTTCCCTTTTCATTTTCTCTATTTCGAAAGTCCGACATTTCATATAACCTTTTAAATGAGTAAAATATAGTAATTTAATATAGTGTATCAGGATAAAAGAAAAATACACACTGGTCAGGTAAACAATTGAGATTTTTTTATCTTTTCCAAGGGAGCTCTGATGTGGCAAGAAGTTGTGCTGTAATCTGGAAGGTATGTGGTTCAAGTCCACCAGTTGCTCCACTGGAGAAGGATGGGCAATCTCCTCCCTTGTGATTAACTACCTCTGAAAACCTGCCAGAGGGTCAGCTATGAGTTTGTTCTGACTCTATTTTATACAACAATAAAAACAGTCAACTCAAAATAATCCTCCATATATGCTACCTTCTTTTTCTGGTGCCTTGGTTAAAAAGTCTGGGCTCCTTCTTTATCTAGTCTGCCATCTTACCTGGAATCCAAAAATTATGATTGTTTTAAACCATTAGAGATTCATCTAACAAGTCACTGGAAGTCTTCACTAAAGTTTTGAACTTGCCTATTAAATGGAAAGGAAGCCCTGAGAGAGTTGCACTCTTTCTCTAGAGTTGCACTGCTAACCCAAAGACCTCCTTTCTCTAAGCTTCAAATCCACCAGACATTCCTCAGAAGAGAGATGCTGATCTCCTCTCATGAAATATGGAAATGAGCTGAAGGATCAGCTATGAGTCAGAACAGAGTCAAATGCAATGAGAGAAGAAGAAATGAAGAGGAGAGGAGAGGAGAGGAGAGGAGAGGAGA
>NW_006399762.1:22091927-22114381 GCF_000299155.1 Elephantulus edwardii
GATAGGAATGTTTCCTCTTCTTCCCCATTGTATTGGTCCTCTTCCTATGCTCTGAAAAACAGATTTCCCTGTGACATAAAGATTAATCTTGTTGTAAAAGGTAAGATATGTCTCAAATATTGCAACAAAATTTTGTAACTAGCCATTTTTCTCACAGATGTTATTTTATGCAGATAATTCAGCATAGCACTTATTCAATTCTAACTTTATGAATTGTAATTTTGGAAACAGTAAGTATTATTTACTGGTAAGACTTCTTTTACTAAAAAAAGGAAGATAAGGGTTATTCATTTAGCCATATTTATCAAGTAATTTTGAATTATATATTTTATTTATTGAAGAACAAATTTTAACACAAAACGCTAAAAATAGCTTTGAAATCTAAAGGAATTGCCTAACACTTGGAAATCATTTCTGTTGGAGGGTTTTCTATGTTTCTGGAGGACTGTGTTACAATTTTTCCCATCACTCTAAATTTTGAATGAGGTTATTGCTATTTACCCTGTGTTTTGTGAACAAATTAAATTTTCATTTAGGGAATTGTGAATTTTTTTTATTAAAAATTCTTAATTCTGGTTCTCAATTCTTCGATCCACAAATTAACCATGGAAGTGATTAGAACGACATTCAGTAACACTCACCACAGCAAAATTAAAAATACTTAAAACTCTGCTTCTTAATATTAGCGGACATTTTTAAGTTTGGCAGCCAAGAGACAAGCATTCTGGTCTTCCTGAACCCAAACTCAACTCTCTGACCTTGGGCAAGTTACTTGACTACTTCTGACTTCATTTTTTCTCCATTTGCTAAGAAGGTAGATTAATCTTGACAATCACTAAAACCTTTCCTACTTTATCAATTATTCTTCCAGTTCTCACATTCTCCTGCCCCTGTGTCTACAAGGCCAAGCTTGTAGCAGGGACAAAAATTGGCATCGTCTCATAGCAAAAATCCTTGGGAGCATGGGACTTGTCTAAATATTTATTAGTCAGAAATGGTTGCATGATTGAGTAAGTCATGAGCCTGTGTTTTCCACCTTCCATGACAACTTTTAGTAACATTAATAGTTACCTTTTACCAAGAGTCTAGAGTTGACCAGGAACTGCGCCAGGTGAATTATATGTAATATCTAAGTTAATCCTCTTGACAACCCTATGAAGCAGTGATATTACCCCATTGCATTGCATAATTTTGCCTAAGATCTACCAAAATGTAGAGCAGAGCCCAGGCTCCTCAGCAATGGAAGGCAAAGTCTGAAGGGCATTGAACTGTCCTGGACGTGGTCCTCTTGTTCCTATTCTTGAGCACACTTGCCTCCTGACTCAAACACATTTAATTACACCATGAAATCTCCACAGTAGACATTCCTGAGTTGCACCCAATTCCATTCCATTGCTTCGCCTAATAATAGATAACATTAATTGAGTCCTTACCATCAAGTTTAGTTCTTTAAATATATTCTTGTCTAATCTTGACAACAAGCTTCAGATGGAGATACTATTATTTCTACCTTTTTACAGAGAAGGACACTGAAACACAGAAAGCACATTATTCATGGCTAACCAGGTAATATTGAAAAGAAAATATCTGAATCTAATTCTAATTCCAAAGCATATAAAGATTTGTAAACACCATTAACATACTAGTTGAACCTTTATGGAACTATAGAGTATGCTATATCCTATAGCTAAATACTTCACATAACCATCACATTTCATTCTCACAAGATCCTATCACTATTACTAATCATGTTTTAGGTAACAAAACAAAAGCAGTCTTGATAAGCCATGAGAGAAAGTCAAGAGGAGACTACAGAGTAGAGTAGTCAAGAGACTAAGTTTTAGCATCAAACAGACCTCTGGGTAGAATGACGAGCTGACTGCAGCCTCCAATATGGAGTGAGGCTCAATGTCAAGAAGACAAAGACTCTCACCACTGGGCCAATTGGCAGCATCAGGATGGATGGTGAAGAGATTGAGATTGTTCACAGCTTCAGTTTGCTTGGCTCCACAGTCAACACTCTTGGCACCAGCAGCCAGAAAATTAGAAGACATATTGCCTTGGGAAAGTCTGTTGTTAGGGACCTCTCCAAAGTACTGAAGAGAAATGGTGTCTCTTTGGAGACTAAGGTGCATCTGATACAGGCCAAGGTCTTTGCTATGCACTTGTTATGCATCAGAGAGTTGGACAATGACTAAGGAGGATAGAAGGAGAACTGATGCCTTTGAGCTGTGGTGCCGGAGAAAAGTATTGAGGGTACCATGGACTGCTAGGAAAACAAACAGATTCATCCTGGAAAGGGTCAAACTGGGCTGCTCCTTGGAAGCAAGGATTCTAAGGCTCCGTCTAACATACTCTGGACATGTTGCAAGGAGGGACAGGTCCTTCAGAGGGACATCATGCTTGGTAGGGTGGAGAGACAGCGCAGAAGGGGAAGGCCACCTATGAGGTGGATTGACTCAGTGACTGGGGTAATTGGGATGGGTGTGTCAGAGACGGTTTGATTGGCACAGGACAGAGTAGTTTAGGGCTGTTGTACATAGGGTCGCAACGAGTGGCAAGTGACTCGATGGCACATAACAACAACAACAACATGCCTTGGAAAGATTACTTGACCACATTCTACACCAGTTTTCCCAAGTGTGAAAGGTGTATTGCCACAATTCAATGTATTAATATACTTAAAGCTCTTGGAACACTCTGGTACAATAAAAGCCATATGACCATTAAGGACAATTAAGGAGAAGTTCAAACTTCCAGTTTATGAGCAAAATTGTTATTTCTGTCTGTTCCACAGTTTGGTCACTTTTATTTTATATTATAAAAAAAAGTAAGTACCTATTTCAGTAGTATGATGTGGGGGGTTCTAGGAGATACAGACTGTACTGCATGACACTCTCAGTGAAAGTTACATCAAAATTATTTTTTATTATATTTTTCTTTGGTGTTCCAGTAGAAATTTATTCTTTTCTATAAAAATACCTTTGTCATTCATTATAACAAGATCAATTTTCTTAAGCCCAACTTGTATTTATCAATATACTTGTTGCTGTTATTATGTGCTGCCAAGGAGGAACTGACCCATAGTTGACCCTCTAGCAGATTTTCAGAGGAGATAAATTGCTCGGGAGTAGATTGCCCATCTTTCTTGTCAGAACTGCTGGTGGGTTCGAACTACATACTTTTGGGTTGGCAACACAGTTTCTTCCTACCAAAGCTCCTTATCAATATACCTACAAAAGTGAAATTGTGTGCTAAGCTTGCTTTCTAAACCTCCTATGTAGTACATCTATTGTTGTTGTGTACTATAGAATCAAAACTGACCCATAGCTGACCCTTTTAGCGTGTTTTCAGAGGCAGTAGCACAGGAGGAGATTGCCCATCCCCCTCCAGCAGAGCAGCTGGTGGCCTTGAACCGTGTGTCTTCGAGATTGCAGCACAGCTTCTTGGCACTAGGCCACCAGAGTTCCCTGTGTACTCCATCTAGAACTTTTTTTATTACCCAGCTACAATAACACTTCAAATCATCTGGTCTCCTCTGCACCCGTTACAAGAAAACACTGCTGTTTGCATTGCTGCCAGTATTTTTATAATATCAGATTTTTGTCAAATGTTCTGCTCTTTCAGCCACATTACCATGATAGTATTTATGGGTTTTCTTTGAGAATGGAGTAATTAAAGAAAGGAGGAAAATCAAAGGAAGGAAGTTTCCACTCAGTTACTAATAACTTTGAAATTCAAGGTAGAATTTACAAAATGTTGTTGTTGGTGATGGTGGTGTGTCACATCAAATCAGAACTGACCTGTAGCTGACCCTCCAGTGGGTTTTCAGAGACAGCAAATCACACTGAAGGAGGTGACCCATCTTTCTCCCACAGATCAGCTGTTGGCTTCAAACTGCATACCTTTGGGTTGGCAGCACAATCCTAAGCCATTAGAGCTCCAATATTAGTATCCAAATAATCTAATACATCATTAAATTAGACCATTGAATATTTGGATACTAAATCCACTGCATCTAAATAATCTGATCAGATTTAGAAATTATATGTTCTTAGCACAAATTATTTTAGGACTAAAATTTATTATAATCATCAGTAAGGATTCCATATGTTCGCTATAGGAGGTAATACATGGTGGGGGTAACATCACTAGTTACCCCTCTCTATAACATTAACCCTGGTGATATTGCTGGTCTACCTTATGGTGTTATAATGAGAATGAAATTATTACATCTGTATTAGAAGAGCACATATGTATTAGCACACTAAAAGGGGGGTGGGGGGACCACAAGACTTCCAAACTCAGTACCGTGGAGTTAGAACTAACTCAGAGTGGGATTTCAGAGGCTGTAAATCGTTCAGGAAGAAACTGTCCATCTTTCTCCCATAGAGAAACTGGTGAATTTGAACTGCAGAGAGATGCCTCCTTTAGGTTAGCAGTGCACCACCTTAAGGACTGCACTACCAGAGTTCTTTCATGATACTTAAGTGCTCCGTCTTTGTTGTTGGAAGGTTTTATTGCTATTATGATGATTGTACCCGTTTTCTAATTTTAATCATTTTTTTTTCAGTCACACAAGTATCTTCCAGAAGAGTGATTTTCCTGCCATGCTCAAATCTCTTATATCTCAGAAGAGCAGAATTGATGCCTGATGTATGTGGATCATATCAGTTGTATGGTTCATGCAGAAAAATCCTTTTTCCTGAGAACTCACCCCCAGGAGTGCTGTAAGGATCCCAGAATATGAGCATGAAAGGACACACTCATGATGCCAAGCAAATGAGCACCTAACTACACCCTCACTCAAAGTGTTTTCTAAGAAGGTGCCTGTCCTGCAGGATGGTCAGGCTGTCAGGGCAGCACCCTGACATCCACTCTTTGATGATTTCCCAAGCACCAGACTGTAGTCCCAAGTCCTGACTGATTGCTTGGTTGATTGACTGATAGGACAGCTGGCCTTCCTGGCTTTTGTGCTGAGAGCACAAACTGTCCTGCTCTGGAGAAGCAGGATATCAAGGTGCTTCTACTCACAGGTGTCAGAGGCTGCCAACCTGAACTCAAATTCTGCCTCTTCCATGTTCTGGTTCTGTGATCTGAAACAATTTTCCATGAAAGTACAATCTTGCTTGCTGAATGTGAGGAGAATTTGATACAGAAGATCAAGGACTACAGCCTTCAATATAGATTACATCTCAGTGTTAGGAAAACAAAGGTCCCCAAAAAGACCAATAGGCAACATCATGATAGAAGGAGAAAAGATTGAAGTTGTCAATTATTTTACATAGCTTTGATCCTCAATCAGCATCTTTGGTACCAGCAGTCAGGAGATCAGGAGATATATTGCATTGTGTAAGTCCACTATCAGAGATGTCTCCAAAATAACTGTAGAGCAATGATATCAGTTTAAAGATTAAGGTGCACCTGATTCATGCCAAAGTCTTTTCAGTCACTTACTACACATCTGACAGCTGGATAATGAATAAGGATGATAGAAAAGGAATTGATGCCTTAGAGTTGTGGTGCTGGAGAAGATCACTGGCTATTCCACGGAGTGCCAAAAGAACAAACAGATATCTCTTGGGAAAAGTGTAGCCAGAGTGCCCCTTGGAAGCAAAGATGATGATGTTTCTTCTCTCAAACTTTGGATATGTGGCTTAGAAAGAGACAACATGCTTAAAAAGGTGGAGGATCAATGAAAGAGAGAAAGACTCCCAAGAAGATGGATTAAAGTAGTGACTACAATAATGGGCTCAAGTACGTCAGATATGATGAGGATGGTACCGGATAGAACAGAGTTCAGATCTGTTGTTCAGAGTTGCCAGGAATGTTATTCGACTCAACGGCACATAACAACTTTATACCTAAAAAAAAAAAAAAAAAAGAAAAGAAAAATACCAAGAAAAACACAAAACTCTAAAACTAGTAATCTCTTTTGTGAAGATTACTTGAAATGCTTTGTGTAGGTGCTAAGGAGATAAAATAAGCATTCAACAAAAGGGTCTGAAAAGAATAAGCATTCCATAAATGTTAGATCATTGTGGGATACCCATGAGTTGGTGCTGGTTTATAGCAGTCCCAAGTGTGCAGAGCCCTGAAGAGTTGGCTCTGTTGAGTTTGCAACGCTGTGATATTTCAGAAGCAGGTCAACAAGCTTGTCTTCTGAGATGCCTCTGGGTAAATTTGAACTGTTAAGCTTTTAGTTAGTTTTTGAGCACTTAACCATTTGAACCACCTAGAATCTCCTTCATAAATATTAGGCATTATTAAGGAAGTAGCACAGATGAGTGGTAAATGGACTCTGGAATGTGCCACTGCTTCATGGTAGGATAGTGCCTGAATACAAAATAGAAGAGTGCTTCTCTCCTTTTTGTGGGAATAATCTGTCAGTTCGATTGGAGAAAGATTCCCACGGCAGCTGCGCCCTGTGCATTGCTCCAGCAGTAAATGTGTGCCAAGCATGCATACTCCATGAATCATTTTGGCTGTTAAGAATCATTCACCAACATGACCTTCTCTTTTCTTCTTGAGCCATGCTAATAAGGCTGTAGCTCTTGCCAGCAATTCATACATACACATACACATACACATACATAAAAATCTAAAATTAATGTTGCAGAAATTGTCATGTAGATAAAGAATATTCATTCATTCACTTACTTATTCTGTTAATAAACCTTTATTGAAAGTCTGGTCGGAGAAAGGGCACAGGAAGTTTTTCTGAAAATGAAAATACAATTTAAAGCCAAAAAAGGGTTGTCGTCTTGGGGTAGAGGTGGATGAAGAAGGAAATATATGAAAAAATAGGCATAAAGCTAAAAATCTGAAGTTCAAAGAATCCATCCCAAGACAAAGTGGTGTCTGTGCTGAGACCTAGAAAAAAAAAGATGTATTAATTCTCATTGTTATTGCATGTGAGAGGAGAAACTGAGGCAGGCAAACACTGGTCTGAAACATATGAGAACATGGGGCATAAAATCCTGTCCTGGGAAAGCAGGGTCCTGTGCTTCTGCCATCACACTCTGCTCCCTCTCTACTGAAAAGATCCAAACATTTTAAGTTTATGAGTCTGACAACTTCAATGGCATTCCTTACCCTGGCTGTAAAAGTCTAGCCCTGCCACCACAATGCTGTTTCTTTCTGAATTTCACAAACTTAGAGATAACACTGACTCAAGTTTTCTGGCTGGCAACAGTAATGGAGCCCAGGGCTTTGGTTTGTAATTGAAGAATAACTTTACAACTGAGAAAAAAAGAAAGAAAGAAATCAGGCTCTTGAGATGGGGGCAGTCAGAGAGGAGGATAAGCACTTGCTCCTGATTTCCTGCTTGGAGAGAGTTAGAAGGTTCTAATCATTTTGTGAATCTTGGATTGCCCTCTAAAGTTATCGTTTTGAAGGGTTTCGTTTACATCGAAGCAGGAAAATGTCATACCATAGTAGTAATAGCTGTATAATAAAAGAAATGCTCTCACTGTTCAAAAGTAAATGCTGTGTGAAAACAAAAATGTTAAGCCACTATAACGTAAATATTTCCCATTCATTAATCACCATTCAGCAAAAACAAAGACTTTGGATCAACAAGACAACTTGACAAAGACATTGACACTTACTGCAAGAAGATGGGTAAGATTTTTCCCTCCATCTCACATGTAGAAATGCATCCATCCTCTTGGCCCTGATACCATTTTACAAGCATTCATTAGCCAAGGAATTTTATATGCCATGATAAAACTGGTTTGACTGAAATATTCCATGCAAATACTTTGCAAAGCATATAAAGACAATTGCTCTTGCAGCCAACTCTGATTTACTCCCACTCAATCATGTGATTTGACAAATGAGACCCAACACACACAGACCCTAATGTATTTAGTTAAGTGATTCTATTGTATCAGTTCAAGTTTAGAATACAATCAAGAAAACACTATTTAAAGAGGGAGAAAAATGTTTTGGCATAATTCTATTCAGTAACCTGAGGCGTGCCAACATTAAGTCAATAAAGGTTATTTATAAAGCATGAGGTACCACGGCATGGTTAGGAATAAATAGAAGCCAGTACTTTAATTTCTAACCTCTCATAACATCTCCTTCTAACTGAAAGGAAAAGTTGCCTCTGAAGTCCCGAGAAAGAAATGATTTCATTAGATAATCAGTAAGGCTGCATGTTGCACTCTTTATTGGAAGGACATTTTAGAAATGAAATGTGATGATAATCAGACGTTTGTTCCTTTAAGGCAGGATGATTTCACATCAACTTTTGCTTCTCTTGCCTGTTTTTAACTGCTCTGTGCCCAAGGAGCTGTACAGAGGTCAAAGGAGGCTAAAGAAAGATGTAAAGTGTGTGGGAAGCGCAGAGAGCTGGCGGCTAGAAAGGCTGTTCACCCAGGGTAATTCTACTCTTCTGTACTTTACCATTTATAAAGATTGGTTTTAATTTGACCAATCAAAGCAAGAGCTTTCAGCTTGCAGACACTGACCTGAGTGTTTAGAGTCAGTGGCAAACAGGGACATCAAAGTCCTGTTCTTAATGCCATTTTTAATCCTGAAGACATTCAGGGGAGGTAGATGTTATCTTCCGTTTATAGATAACAAAAATAAAGTTTAGTACAACTAAGTGAATTATTGAATTTTATATATATATAAAAAAGCACAAAGCCATCTAAGAAGTAGTAAGAATCTGAACACAGATTACTTGACTGGTCAACCAGTACTATGTTAAAAATACTCTACCTACAGGGGGCACCCTCGAGCCTACTTCTAGGCATCTTGAAACATTTTGTGTGTGTGTGTGTGTGTGTGTGTGTGTGTGTGTGTGTGAGCGTGCATGTGTGAACTGACCTTTTATTTATTGTTATTATTATTATTATTATTATTTACATAGAAATTTCATAAAGTTCATATATATGTTGTTTTTTATACCAGATCTTTCCCCTTTATCCATCCCTCCTTCCACCCATCAAATTGTGTGACCCTGTGATTAAGCCCCCCTCCTTTGGATCCTCATACTCTTTCTAAAATAATGGTCTTATTCAGTATTTGTCTTTATGAGACTGAGTTAGTTTACTTAGCATAATGCTCTCCAGTCTTTTCCATGTTAGGAAGAAATGTACAAAATTCTTGCTCCTGCATGCTGCATAGTATCCCTTTGTGTGAATGTACCATAATTTCTTAATCCATTCCATTGTGGGTGGACATTGGGCTGTTTCCATGTTTTTGCTATGATGAATAATGCTGCTATGAACATTGGTGTACAAGTTTCTGTGCATTTCTCATTGTCTCAGGGTATATTCCACGAAGTGGAATAGTTGCGTCATATGGAATTTCTATGTTCAGCTTTTTGAGGAAATACTAAACTGCCTTCCAGAGTGGTTGCACCACTTAACAATCTCACCAACAACATATAAGAGTTCCTACCTCCTCTCCAGCATTTATTACTTGCTACCCTGCTAAACTTGGCCACTGCTACCGGGATAAGACCGTATTTCATTGTGGTCTTGATTTGCATCTCTCTGATTGACAGTGATTTAGAGTGTTTCTTCATGTGTCTGTTGGCCATCTGAATGTCCTATTCTGTGTAAAGTCTTTCCATGACTTTTTGCTCATTTTGTGATTGGATTATCAGTCTTTTTCTTCTGGAGGCCTGTAGGATTCTGTAAACTTTTGTGATGAGACCCTTGTCTGAGATGGTATTATCAAATATTTGTCCAGAATCAACAGGTTTTCTTTTCACCCTGTTGGAAATGTATTTAATGTGCACAGAGATTTAATCTTTAGAAGGTCCCATTCATCAATTTTATCCTCTTCAGATTATGCATTTCTGGCTATATTTGACGGTCCCTTTATACCATAGACTAGGCCTTCCAAGCTTGGTCCCAGTTTGTCTCTTATGAACTTTGTGATTTGGGGATTTATTACAAGGCCAGTTTTGCCAGCACCATTTGTTAATAAGGTTGTCATTTTCCCATTTGATAAGTTTTCCCTTGTCAAATATAAGTTGACCATTCTGTGTTCTCAATTCTGTTCCATTGGTCTATGTGCCTGTCATTGTACCAGAACTAATCTATTTTGATTACTACTGCTGAGTAGTAGGTTTTGAGAATAGGGAGTGTTATGCTTCCCACGTCATTTTTGTTTTTCAAAAGTGCTTTGCTTATTCTTGATCTCTTGTCTATCCAAGTGAACTTGACAATTTCCTCTTTCGATTTTCTGGAAAAATTAATAGGGTCTCTGGATTGAGATTGCACTGAACATGTAGAATGCTTTTGATAGGACTGTCATTTTCACAATATTCAATCTACCTATCCATGAACAGGGAAAACTTTCCCATTTGTTTAGGTCTTTTATTGTGTCTTGTAAAAATGTTCTATAGCTATCTTTCTATAGGTCTCTTGTGTGCCAACTGATCTTTGAACAAAACATACAGCAAAAGGAAAACCACTTAGGTACTGAAGAAAAGTGGGGAGGGGTAAAGAAGGGAGAAGTGAGGGAGGGAGGAAAAAACTCCTATAGCAACTCTTCTTACCATATCTGACTAAGAAGAAATTTGAACTTAATATTTCAAAGTGGTTCCTGATAGTGCTAATATATTAACACATATTTTTTTATTAAATATATCCAACCTCTACAAAATTCTACAGTTGGTAAGAAAAGTTTATTGGATATATACAAAATGTTGTTGTTATGTAATGTTCAAGTGGCCTACGGCTCATAGTGACCCTATGTACAACAGACCTAAACTTTGCTCTATCTCTTGTCAATCTTATTGTCTCTGACACACCTACCCCCATTACCCCAGTCACTAGTCAATCCATCTCCTCGAGGATCTTCCTCTCTTGCATTGTCCCTCCACCATCCTAAGAATGATATTCCTCTCCAAGGACTGGTCCCTTCTCACAACATGTCCAAATTATTTCTGAAAAATATTCAGATTCTTTGCCTCCAAGAAGCAACCTTGGACAAACCTCTCCAGGATAAACCTGTTTGTTCTCCTAGTAGTCCATGGTATTCTTCTCCAGTACCACAGTTCAAAAACATCAAATCTCCTTCTATTATCCCAAGTCATTGTCCAGCTTTCTGACACATAACAAGTAATTTCAAAGACTATGACCTGAATCAGGTGTGCCTTATAGTCTCTAAATTGTTGTCATTGCTCTTCAGTACTTTGGAAAGGTCTCTGGCACAGACTTTTCCAGTGTAATTTGTATTTTTATTTCCTGGCTGCTGGTAACAAGAGTATTGATTCTGGAGTCAAGCAAACTAAAGCTGTTTATAATCTCCTCACCATCTATTATGATGCTGCCAATCGGCCCAGTGGTGAGAATCTTTAAGTTCTTGTTGTTGAGCTTCAATCCGTATTGAAGGCTGCAGTCCTCGACCTTCTGCAACAAGTGCTTCAAGTCCTCCTCAGTTTCAGGAAGCAGTGTTGTGTCATCAGCATAACACAGATCATTGATGAATCTTCCTCCAATTCCTTCAATCCTGATGCCACATTTCTCCTCATAGAGCCCAGCCTCCCAGATAATCTGTTCTGTATATCACACAGCAGTAGTATCCAAAATAACATGGTACTGGTACAAAGACAGGCACATATATCAGTGGAACAGAACTGAGAACCCAGAAATAAACCCAAGAAAGTAAATAAGTCTGTCTGGAGAGGGTGAAACCAAGTCTTTCCTTGGAGGCTAGGATTTTGAAGCTCTGCCTCACTCTGGACATATGTCCAGAAGACAGCAGTCCTTGGAGAAGGACATCATGCTCGGAAGGGTGGACAGACAGCGCAGGAGAAGATCCTGAATGAGATGGATTGATACAGTAACTGGGGCGATGGGGGTTAGTATGTCAGAATTAGTGAGATTGGCTCAAGACAGGGAAGGGTTCAGAGCTACTGTACATAGGGTTGCTGTACATCACAGATAACTCAATGGTGCAAAACAACCATAACATACACAGGTTTGGAAACAGGAGTGGCATCCACTTCCTAAACAACATGCCTTGGAAACTCTATGAACTTTGATAAATGTTGATAGTTGTAGAGAGGATTCAGGCCTTTTGTTCATAGGGTCTCTATGAATCGTGCTCTACTTAAAGGTTATTAACAACATCTATGGTCAACTGGTATTTGACAAGGAAATAAAACCTATCAAATGGGGAAATGACAACCTCTTCAAATGGTATTGGCAAAACTGAACTGCTTACCTGCAGAAAGCTGAAACAGGATCCACATTTCACACCATACACAAAAATCACCTCAAGGTGGATCAGAGACTTGGGAGTAAAGCTCAAAATTATAAAGTTTATAAGAGACAAACTGGGATCAAATTTAGAAGGCCTAGTCTATGGTATAAAAAGACTGCCAAATACGGCCACAAATATACAATCAACCTGAGGAGGATAAAATTGATGAATAGCACCTTCTAAAGATTAAATCCCTGTGTGTATCAAAACCTTTTTTTTCCAGTAGGGTGAAGAGAAAACCTACTGACTGGAACAAACATTTGGCAATACCATCTCAGACAAGAATCTCTTAATGAAAGTTTATAGAATACTACTGGCCCTCCACAAAGAAATGACTGATAGTCCAATTACAAAATAGGCAAGACATGGAAAGGATTTTCAGAGAGGAAGAAATTTAAATGGCCAACAGACACATGGAGAAATGCTCCAAATCACTAGCACTAAGAGACATACAAATAAAACCACAATGAGATACCATCTCACTCTGGTAGCTGTGGCAAAGTTTAACAGGATAGCAAGTAATAAATGTTGGAGAGGATGTGGTGAGATAGAAATTCTTATATTTTATTGGTGGGATTGTAAAACGGTACAAGCACTATGGAAGGCAGTTCAGCGCTCCCTCAAAAAGCTGAACATAGAGATTCCATATTGACCCAGCTATTCCGTTGCTTGGAATATACCCCAGGAAAACGAGATCTGACGTATAAATGAAGACTTGTACACCAATGTTCATAGCAGCATTAATCACCATCGCTAAGATATAGGAACAGCCCAGATGTCCTCAAACGAATGGATTGAGAAGTTGTAATACATCCACACAATGGAATACTATGCAGCATGCAGGAGTAATTATTTTGTAAATGACTACCTAACTTGGGAGTGACTGGAGACACTATGCTGAATGAAACTACTTCAGTCCCACAAGGATAAATACTGTATAAAATCATTATTTTAAAATGAGTATGAGGATCCAAGGGTGGAGGGTGGAAGCAGAAGGTGAGGATGGGCTGAGGGGGTGTTAATCATAGGGTTGCACAATTGATGGGTTGAGGATGAAGGAAATGGGAAGATCTTTTGTGGAAAAACAATGCATTCAAACTTTGTAAATAAATCGGTATAAAACAAAACTTTAAAACTTAAGAACGTCAGAAAGAAAAGGTATGGAACAGGATATATCCGTGGCTTACTCCCTTCCCAATTTTGAACCATGTAGTGCTTTCTTGCTCTTCTGATGACTGCCCCTGGTCCAAGTATACAGAATATTAGTTACTCCTAAATTTAAAGGGTAAAAACAGTTATTATCCAGGCAAAACTCCATCAGTAACAAAATTCATCTCGTTCTCATTGCCATCAAGTAGAAACTGGAAACTGACTCATAGCTGGCCCACCACTGGTTTTCTGAGACTGTACATCACATGGGAGAGTATTGCCTTTTTTCTCCCTCGGAGTGGCTGGTGGATTCAATCCATGAGGAGGGTCAGCAGCACAACTTTTAACTGACTACACAGCAGAGCTCCCATATGGATAATTAACCTTTAGGCTGTGGCTCTGAACCCCAGCCCAACATTAGAATCATCTGGGGAGAATTTTAAGCACAAGTGTTAAGCTGCAAATTCCCTACAGCCCTTCATAAACTAATTCAATTAAATTTCTGGTGATGGATCCTGGAGCAGGAATTATACTGAAACTCACTAAGGTATTCTGCTGTTCTGAAGTTATGAACCACTACTTCACAGCAGTGATTCTCAAAGTGTGGTCTTAAGGCCAGTATTGTCAGTATCACCTGGGAACTTCTTGTTATTGTTCTTATGTGCCATTGAGACACTTGACCTATGTACATAATGTCCCTGTGTAGAATAGCTCTGAACCCTGCTCTGTTTCGAGCCAAATTCATTGTCTCTGACACATCTACCACCCTTACCCTAGTCTCTGAGTCAATTCATCTCATCCAGGGTTTTTCTCTCTTTCGCTGTCTACCCCCTCACCCTTCCAAACATGATGTCTCCCTCCAAGGACTGGTCCCTCCTTGCAACATCTCAAAGTATGTCAAATGCAGCTTTAAAATCCTTACCTCCAAGAAGCCTAGTTTCACCCTCTCCAGGATGAACCTGCTTGTTCTCTTAGTATTCCATGGTATGTCCAATAATCTTCTCCAGCACCACACTCAAAGCATTGATTCTTTTTCTATCATGTTATTCATTGTCTAGTTCTCTGATGTATATCAAGTAATTGAAAAGGCCATGACCTGGATCATGTGCATCTTAGTCTCCAGATTAACATCATTGCTCTTCAGCACTTTGGAGAGGTTACTTACAGCAAATTTTCCTAATGTAATTCATGTTTTGATTTCCTGGCCACTAATACCAAGAATGTTGATTGTGGAACCAAGCTAATCAAAGCTGTTAATCTCAGTTTCTTCACCATCTATCATGATGCTGCAATTGGTCCAGTCATGATAATCTTTTCTTAATGTTGATCTTCAATTCATATAAAAGGCTGAAGTCCTTGACCTACTGCATCAAATGTCTCAGATCCTCCTCAGCTTTGACAAGCTAGGTTATGTCACCTACATAATGCAGGTTGTTGGTAAATCTTCATCCAATCCTGGTACCACATTCCCCCTCATAGAACCCAGTCTTCCATATGATCTGTTCATATAGATTGAAAAGGTATGGAGATAGGATGCATCCCTGGCATACACCTTTTCTGATTTCAAACCATGCAGTATTTCCTTGCTCTGTTCCGAGGCTGTCTTCTGGTCCAAGTATAGGATTCACATAAGTGTTCTGAGATTCCCATTCTTTTCAGAGTTAGCCAGTTTGTTGTGATTTACACAGTCACATGCCTTTGCATAGTCAATAAAACATAGATATTCCTCTAATACTCTGTTTTCAGCTAAGATGCATTTAACGTTGTCTATAATAAACCTAGTGCCACGGCCTGTTCCAAACCCAGCCTTCACATCTGGCCTTTCTCTGTTGATGTGCTGTTCCAGCAGTTTTTTAATCATTTACAGCAGTATCTTGCTTGTTTGTGATACTAATGATATTGTTCAATAATCCAACTTTTTTTGGAATGGGAACTAATATGAATCTCTTCCAGTCAAATGGCAAGATAGTTGCCCTTCAGATTGATTTCTTGACACAACCTGGTGAGAGTTTCCAGGGTAGTATCCATTTGATGAAATATGTCAATTGGTATTCCATCAATTCCTGGGTCCTTGTATTTTGCCAGTTCCTTCAGAGCAGCTTGAACTTCCTCCTTCATCACCATTAGGCTTTTGATTATATGTTGTTTCATGAAATTCTTCTGTAACCAATTCTTTTTGGTATAATGACTGTTTACTCCTTCAATATTCTTTTGATGCTTCCTGAGTTATTCAACATTCTGCCCACAACATCCTAAGTATTGCAACCTAAGGCTTGAATTTTTTCTTCAGTTCCTTCAGCTTAAAAAATGCTGAGTGAATATGTCTCTTTTGATTTTCCAACTCTAGTTCTTTGCACATTTTGCTGTAATAGTTTGCTTTGACTTGATTTAAGCCACAACATTGTCAGTCTCCTTATATGAAAACTGGGCAATGAATTACGAAAACTTAAGAAAAAGTGCCTCCGGAAAGTCTATGTACTAACAGTGCTCAGGCCTTTTGTTTATAGGGTCGCTATGAGTCGTCTACGACTCGACGGCACCTAACAACAATAACAACGACGACAGAGGGAAAGCTATGTTGGCCTAGTGGAAAGAAAGTTACACTACCAAGCGGAAGGTGGGTGATTTTAATCTGAGGCCGTCAGGCCAGGTTCAAATTGTTTTCCTGTCAGACATTCTTCTAGGTGGTATAGCACTGGTCTGTGCATTGCTGTACAGAGGTAACTCGTGGTTGTTGTGATGTTGAACACTGTGACAGTGATGTGCCAAATGTGGTAATGGGGGTACCATGGTGGACAGTGTTGATGGAGCTTCCCCACGAAAACAAGCCTGGAAGCAGGAGCAGCATCCACTTCCAAAATGGCTTGCCTCCGGAAACTCTATGTACAAACAGTGCTCAGGGCTTTCCTTCATAGGGTCGCTAGGAGTCGTCTACAACTTGATGGCACCCAACAACAACAAGAAAAAGTGAGGTATTTTAATTATAGTATTGACAAAACTATTAAATACACTGTAGACTGCAAGAAAAACTAGCAAACCTATCCATTAGGGTCATGGTTTCGAGAAGGACATGCATGCCAGCTAATTGGCCTAATAATGTTCTTAACGCATCTATTTTACCTACTAGTTCACTCCTGAGCTTAGTGCTCAGGGTATTAAAAGCTTGTAAGCAGCCATGAAAGGTACAATTATTAGTCTCTATTAACCTGAACCAAGAGAAGAAAGAGAGTCAGGAATAGAAGGAGGGTATAAAATGTGTGGCTAATTGCCTTCATGAGCAACTGCTTCCTTAAAGTGAGACCAGAATAATTAGTCTGCCATTAATGAAAATGTTGATCAAAGACTTCGTAAAAGAAAAAAAAAAAAAGACTTCGTAAAAGAATGTTTATGAAAAGGGAGGAAATATAGAATTTCAAATTCTCATGAAGTCTAGACTTGTTCTGTAAACCTAAAGCCATAAAAATCCCCTGAAGTCAAATTAAAACCAATCTATAGTTTAGCTTCAGCAGGATTTTGCTTGTCTGTGATATTAGTGATATCTTTTCTAATTTTCACACTGTTAAATCACTTTTTTTAAAAATGGGAATAAATATGGATCTCTTCAATTGGTATTCCAGCAATTCCTTGGGCCTTATTTTATTTCCAATTCCATCAGAGGAGCTTGAATTTCTTCCTTCATCACTATTGCCTCTTGATAATATATTGTTTCATTAAATTCTTCGTGTCAGACAATTCTTTATGGTATATTGACTCTGTGTACTCCTTCTATCTTCTTTTGATGCCTTCTGGATTGTTCAATATTCTGCCTATAGTATCCATAAGTATTGTCATTCAAGACCAGGTCATGATCTTCACAACTATGTGCTATGCATCAGAGGGCACCACAATAAATAAGGGTTCTAGAAGAAGATTTGATGCCTTTTAGTTGTGGTGCTGGAGAAGAATATTGAACATATACCATGGAGTTCCAAGAGAACAAACAGGTTTGTCCTTGAGAGAGTGAAAGCAAGCTGCTCCTTGTAGGTAAGAATTTTTTTACATTTTTTATTATTTTGCATGTGTGTGGGTGTACCATCAAATTAGATCTTACTGGTACAGGAAGAGATTGCCCCTCCTTCTCCAGCAGAGCATCTGGTGGGTTTGAACCGCGTACCTCTGGGATTGCAGTGCAGTTTCTTGCCACGAGGCCATGAGAGCTACCCTGTAGGTAGATTTTGAAGCTCTGTCTCACATACTTTGGGCAGGTGACCAGAAGGGACCGGTCCTTGGAGAAAGACCTCATGCTTAAAAGGATGGAGTGACAGCACAAGAAAGGAAGACACTTGATGAGATGGATTGAAACAGTGACTGGAGTAACTATGGTAGATGTGCCAGAGGCAGTGAGATTGGCTCAGGATAGGGCAAGGTTCAGAGCTATCATGCATAGGGTCATTATGAGTTGTTGGTGACTCGGTGGCACATAACAACAATGTTGTTGTCGTGTACTATAGAGTTCAAACCGACTCACAGCTGACCCTCTCGCAAGTTTTCAGAGGCAGTTAACTGTACAGAAGGAGATTGCCCATCCTTCTCTCGTGGAGCAGCTGATGGTCTCGAACCACATGCCTTCAGGATTACAGTGCAGCTTCTTGCCACTAGGCCACCAGGGCTCCCTTACAATAGTATAGCTTAACTACTAAAGAAGAATGTTTTGTTTTGATCATCATAACATGGTCTTTGCAATCACTTGTTATGCGTTAGAGAGTTGGACGATTACTAGGGAGGACAGAAGAGAATTGATGCCTTTGAACTATGGTGCTGGAGAAGAGTATTGAATGTACCATGGACTGCTGGGAAAACAAACAGATTCATCCTGGAGAGAGTTAAATCAGGAGGCTCCTTGGAGGCAAGGATTCTGGGGCTTTGTCTGACATCCTTTGGACATGGCAGAGGGACAGCACAGGAGGGGAAGACCCTCTATGAGGTGGATTGATTCAGTGACTCGGGTAATCGGTGTGGGTGTGTCAGAGACAGTGTGATTAGCACAGGACAGAGCAAGGTTTAGGGATGTTGTACATGTGGTCGCTATGAATCACAAGTGACTCGACAGCACATAACAACAACAACATACTCTTTTAAGATCTAGCTATGATCACACTGACAGCAATAATTCAAAAGATTAGATAGCAATTTTGTTGTTGTTATTATGTTATTATCAAGTCTACTGCAACTCATAACAACCCTATGAGAAACAGATCTAAACTAGGTCCTGTCCTGTGCCATCCTCACCATCTCCAACTCATTTGAGCCCATTGCTACAGTCGCTGTGTCAAGTCAACTTAGTGAGGGTCTTCTTCTCTTCTATTGAGCAACTTTAGGATTCAAAAATTTGATGACCTAGTGGTAAAGAACTGTACTGTCAAACCAAATCCAGTTCGCTTCTGCCAGCTGCTCCACTGAGGAATGATGTGTCTCCTCTTGTGTGGTTTACACCCTCTGAAAACCCGCAGGAGAGGCAGCTGTGAGTTGGTCTCGACTCGATGGTACACAAAAACAACAATTACATGTTATTAAGCAAGAAAAACTCAGAGAAGTGAGGATGGTTGCACAACTCAAAGAACGACATAAATGTCCCTAAATTGTATATGTAGAATTATTGAATTGATATGTGATTTTCTGTGTTCGTTGTCAACAAGAAAATAAATAAAACTGGTGCAGAGAAGGAGAGAATTATGGTCAAGAAAACCATGAAACAGTTCTCATCTGTACTACAAGGAGTAATGTGTTAAAAACAACAAGAAGGCAATGAGGTTTTTTATATGGGTTTCACACACACACACACACACACACACACACACACCCTATATAGCCTAGATATGTTGAATCAGAAGCTCTGAATAAGCTGGTTTTTAAAAGTTTCCTGGTGACTCTGACACACAATCAGAATATTTTATTAGACAAAGTACTGTTTTGTATTTAAAAATCCAAAACTATTCCTAAGCTATTTCCTTTTCTAACATTAGAAAAGATAAACTGCCTTTAAAATGTATGCTCGAAGCACAAACTAATAATGAGAGAGAAGAAAAAAATATATGCAAGCGAAAAGTACGGAGGGAACCCATTCTGTTGTTTTCTGAATTTTCATCTAAGTTTTCACTGATTGGTACTTCGACCTCTGTTGGTGAAATGGTAAAGTTTTCAGAATGTTGGTCTGATGTAAATGAGTACCCTTTCTCTTTAATTGCATGAGACACATGCTAGCACAGAAATATGAGTTACAGATTTACATGTATTAGTCTTTGTGAGAGCAGCATTCTCCAAGTATCATGCAAGCTTCATGTGACGTTCTTGGGTGCCACAGGCAGGCATGAGTTGTTTACATTAGCAAATACATTTCAACAAAAACACATGTTGGCAGTTAGCACTCCCACAGTTCCTCACACAAGCCTTTCTGTGGGTTGCTAGATTTTGTTTGGAGAATCTGAATTTATGCAGTGCCTTTTTTTTATGTTTGGTCCCTAACCACCATCTGAAGATCTCAAAACATTTTAGATATACTAGATTTTCAATTCTCTGGATAATACAAGGAGTCACTATAACTAATCCAAAACGACAGAGTTAAAGGGAGAAATGTCGAGTGCCCCAAGACAGCTTCATACAAACACCTTTGGAAAAAAGGAAGGGAGTAGGGTGCACTTGGAGGAGGTCTAAGGTTTCATTATGCAGAAGTCATTAAAAAATGAATCCATCTTATGGAAATGAGGAGATTCTCATTTTCACTCCCATCCAGTCAGTTCTGACCCTACATTGGGTTTCCAAGGCTGTAAATCACAGTGAGAAAACTACCCACTTTTGCCTGAGACCCATAGCTTTTAGGTTAGTAAAGCAACCTCCTATGGACAAGGCCACCATAGTTTCCTGTAAAGAGTCTGCCTAACTCATTGCTATTGAGAACCAACACATAGCTGATCCTCCACTGCACTTCTGAGACTGTGAATCACAAGGGAGATTGTCCACCTTTCTCCTGCAGAGCTGCTGGTGAATTCAAACTGCCAAACAAATGCAGCTTTTGGGTTAGCAACACAACTGCTTACCCACCAGGCCACTGGAGTTCCCTTATAAAGAATCAGTCCTACCCGATATCATCAAGTTGGAGCCCACTCACAGCTGACTCTCCAGCAGGTATTCAGAGGTTGTACATGACATGGGAGGAGATTGCTCATCTTGTTTCTGAGAAGCAGCTGGTGGGTTTGAATCACATTCCTTTGGGTTCATAGCTCAACTCCCTACCCTACCCACTAGGCCATTAGAGCTCCCTATAAAGAATATGATGTTGTTGTTGATGATGATGATGATTGCCTTCGAGTTCAGCACAACTCACAGCAATCCTATAATCAAAAGACCTAAAGCCTTTCAATAACTATCATTTCTCACAGTTCATAGAGTTTCCAGAGGCATGTTGTTTAGGAAAGGGATGCCACTCCTGCTTCCAAATAAAGAATATAGACACGTATAATTTTGAATTGCTGAGTGATGTCACTTGCAATATATAGTATATATTGCTATATACTATACTATAGTATATAGTACTATAGTATATATTGCTATATACTATACTATATTGCAATATACTATATTAAAATACTGTAGTGTGAGCTTATTCTTTTAAGTGACATTCTTGTTGTAGTGTCTCTGAGAGGTCCTTGACAACAGATTTATTCAATGAACATCTTTTTATTTACTAATTGATGCTTCCATGCATGTTTGTGGTTCTAAGTAAGATAGAATCCTTGACAACATCAATTTTTTTTCCATTTATCTTGATGTTATTGGTTTGGTTGTAAGGAATTTTGTTTTCTTTATATTATATGCAATTGATGGCGTCTTTGAATTTCATCAGAAAGTGCTTCAAGTCTTCTCCATTTCCCACAAGTAACGTTGTGTCATCTGCATGCTGCAGTTTGTTGATGAGTCCTCAACCAACTCTGATTCCACATTTTTCTTCACATAGTTCAGGTTCTCTGATTATCTGCTCAGCATAAAAGGTCAAATAAAAGGATACCAAAAATAAATGCTTCTAGCTTGGTTTTGTTGGGTAAGGTTGAGTAGCTTTCAACTCATTGTCACCCCTATGGCAGAAAATGGTGAAACTTTATTTCACATACTTTGGGCATGTTGTTCAGAGATCTTGGAGAATAACATCATACTTGGAAAGGCAGAGGATGAGCATAAGAGAGGTCCACCGTCGCCAAGATGGATTGACACAGTGACTGTACCAATGGGCTCAAGTGTGTCAGAGATGGTGAGGACAGGACATGGTTCAGACTCTTGTTCATAAAGTCATATGAGTCATAACTTGATGGCATATAAAAAGAACAATGACAGAGTGGAACCATCTCATAAGATTTTCTAGGCTGTGACTTTTACAGTTGTAATCTTTACAAAAGCAACTCCAGTGGCACGGTAGTTAAGTACTCAGCTACTAACCACTGTTTGGTGGTTCTAACTCACTCATCACTCCAGGGAAAGATGTGACAGTTGGATTCCATAAAGAGTAGATCCTTGAAAACCTACTCTGTCTTACAGAATCACTGAAAGTTGGAATTCACTCAGTGCCAATGATCTTGGTTTGGCACATTTTAATCTTTATGAGAACCGATAGTCAAGTTTCTCTCCCACAGAACAACTGGGTTAGTAGCCAAGAAATTTAATTATTTTGACATCAAGGCTTCTTAAATAGTTTTATATTGGTAGATAAATAGAGAATGCTATGAGCCTACATAGTGCCATCTTGCTGACCTGGAAACCCCTGTAGCTATGCTGGACAAATATGCAGCTGCTGGCTTATAACACTGCGAGCCTCCCCACCTCTGTCATGCAGCTGTAGAAGTTAACTCCAGGCAGAGAAAGGGAGCTCTCAGGCCCTGCTGTACCACTGCAGTTGACATTGCTTCTAACTAACAGTGTTCACATCACATAGTCAGTTGAATGTTTATGGGAGACTGAATTGTCAATTATAATTGGAAAGTTTGAATAGGAGTTTGGAGGACAGTGAGTTTAAAACAACTGTATGTGAAATCAGGGAGTGAGAT
>NW_006399762.1:22119031-22129532 GCF_000299155.1 Elephantulus edwardii
CTGGAGTCAGAAAATCGAAAGGGATGAACTCGCTCAGTGTTTCTTAAGCTGAAGGAGCTGGAAAACAAATTCAAGCCACGGGTGGCAATACTTAAGGATACTTTGGGCAGAATATACTTTGCAGCCATAGTTTTTCTAAAAGTTGAATCACCATCCTTCCTCCAGTAGTCTCCTAACCAAGTACTTCTACAGTAATCCAACTGTAGCCATGTTATTCCCTCAAGGAAAACACGTAAGAGATCACCAAGGGTTCTAAAAATAACACAATACCTACATAAAAATTTGAATGGAAAAACCTGCATAATCATTCTCACTTTTGCTCTTATTTCCAACCATTGGTTATAAAGACCCAATTGCCAGAAGAAAAGGAGGTATAAAGGGAGCTTTGGTGGCCTACTGGCAAGAAACAGCACTACAAACCCAGAGGTACAGGGTTCAAATCCACCAGATGCTCTGCTGGAGAACAAGGGGCAATTTCCTCCTGTACCAGTCAGATCCGATTTGACAGTACACACACACACACACACACACACACACACACACATACACACACATTAAAAACAAGAACAAACTTAAAAGAAAAATGTATAACCTCCTGTCTAGTTTCTGGTGAGCAGTGTTGCAGATTCATAAACCAAAAATCTCCTCTTGAGAATCATTGCTATCCTTCTCTTTAAAGTATCTCCTCAAATTATCCAGAGAGACACACAAAGAAAGGAAAGCAGAAATGCAGGTCACCAAGTTTACAGCACATAAACTCCTTCTTGGCCAGAATTTACAGTGTAAACCAGGTTCAGCCAGTCATGTAGCCTCTAAAATTTTCTTTCAAGCTCCCACCTTCCAAACTTGCTCATTCAGTTTTACCTGTTGTCTGACCTGCACCCATCAATCCTCCTCAACTTTCTGTCTCATTCTCTGCCGGCTCCCTTTGCTGAAGGCTTCACCAGACCTTTATTTCCTGTTCTGCCCTTGACCCCTATGCCCCATGGCTTCATGTCTTGCAACCCCAGGAAGGTCACTCCCATCCTAGACTCGACTCCAATAAACCCAGCATGCAAAAACCCTGATCACTACTTAGCTGGCAGGAAAAGGGAAGCAAGGTACAAATGGTTGTGTCCACATTGCACTGACATCTTCACAAAGTGAGTCATCAACCTCTCTCCTTCCCTCCACTGCACCTAGCACCGCCATTTAGTCCATTCACAATGTCTAAAATTCAGCCCTTTACAAATTACCTTCTACGAATCCTGGAATCAGTGCTTTTCCAGCACTTAAATTATTGATGGAAATAGTGGTGAGTCAGAATAAGCACCAAGGAAAAAGAAACGACACCACTACTGTTGTAGATTCCAACTGATAAAGACCTTCCATCAGGTTTCAGGGGCTGTGAATCTATCTTTCCAGGAAGAGACTGCCCAAGTTTCTTGTATGAAGCACCAACCTTTCAGTTAGCACTCTTACACACTACGCACTATGTCATTGCAGCTTATAAAAGAAAAAGAGACATCTTTTTTCTTTTTTTAAAGTATACTAGTTTATTTACAAAATTCAAATACGTTGTTTTCCAGAACAGATTCTTCCAATTTCCCTCACATTCCCTACCCATCAAATTGTACAACCCCATGATTAATTCCCCCTCCCTGCATATCCTCATCCCTCTGCTTCCACCCCACCCCACCCCTGCCTCGGATTCTCATACTCATTCTGTAATAATGGTTTTATACAATATTTATGCTTGTGGGACTGAGTTAGTTCACTTAGCATAACGCTATCCAGTCCCTCCCAATTTAGGTAATAATTTACAAAGTTATTGCTCCTGTGTGTTGCATACTACTCCATTGTGTGAATGTACCATAATCTCTCCATCTATTCATTTGTGGTTGGATATCTGGGCTGTTTCCATGTTCTTGCAATGGTGACTAATGCTGCTATGAACACTGGTATACAAATCTCTCTGCCTCTGTTCTCATTTTCTCAGGGTATGTTCCAAGTAGTGAAGCAGCTGGGTCATATAGAATTTCTATGTTCAGCTTTTTGAGGAGGTGCTAAACTGCCTTCCAGAATGGTTGCATCACTTTACAATCCCACCAACAATGTATAAGAGTTCCTATTTTGCCACATCCTCTCCAACTTTAGTTATTTTCAGTCCTGTTAATTTTTCCACTGTTACTAGAGTGAAATGATATCTTATTGAACTTTTGGTTTGCATCTCTCTATTGCCAGTGAGTTTGAGCATTCTTCATGTGTCTATTTGCCATTTGAATATCTTCCTATCCATGTCTTTTGCCCATTTTGTGATTGGGTTATCAGTCTTTCTCTCATGGAGGCCCAGGTGTATTCTGTAAACTTTCATTCTGAGACTTACATCTGAGCTGGTATTACCAAATGTTTGTTCCCAGTCGGTAGGAAAAAAAAAGACATCTGAAAACCTAGCTCACTTCTGCGAAATCAAGCTTGACTCCTACTGATCCTCTAACACATTTCCGAGGCTGAAAATCTGATGAACCTGATGGATTTAAACTACAGGCCTTTTCGTTAGTAGTGCAGCCCAGAACATGATCCTTGCTCTTAAAAGACAAAGAAAGGAAAATTACTCAAATAAATGTAAGTAATCACAATTTTTCCACTTTAAAAAAAAGGTCACTTTACTTGCTTTCTCTTATTTAGCTCATACCTGTTGCCATCTCTTCTACTGTTAGCTGCTAATAAAGAATTTCTATTCCATAAAATCCTCGAAGGCATGTGACAATGGAAAATTCAGTTTCCATTTATTCAAGTCAATCACGTTTTTAGGGAATTCTAAAAGAAATCACATTAAGTTAGCATCGAAGAGTTTGTATTAGCCTTGAGTTCTCTCATCCATTCTGATGTGGCTTACTATGTAAAGAGGATTAACTTTAACATTTAATTTAAGCACTCTAAGGATTACATTATCTATAAATGTCAGTAAATAAGTATTATCTTTATCCTTTGGTATACAAGATGTAACACTCTCTTACTTTACTTGTTTTTCAGCAACAGTTTGCAAATTTGGCATGGGGTGGCATTGTTAAGACACTGACGTGTGACCAGCAACCAGAGATCTAACCAGTACTTACATTTATTTCTTCTCTTTTACTTCAGATGTATGCAAGTTGTGATATTTAGCTCATAGGCCCTCTAGCAATTGACTTAATTTTCCCCAGAAGTAGACATCTTAGTTTTCAATTGCATACATTTGGATTTTAGTATTTCAATCAGCTCCTTTGTTAAAGTCCCTAATGATGAGACACTAAATTAGAGACATTAAAACACTAAATTACTTAGCATCAGAGACCATCCGTCTAAAAGCTTAACTCACCAATATGTTCTTTACCATAGCTTTCTGTTTGCTTTTCCCTCCTATGTTCTAAAATTATAGAAATAAAGAAGAAAACACCAGACTCCCAGCATCATCAAAAAGTCTGACATCTCTTTATTTGTCAATTACTTCATTTTGCAGTTATAGTACAATGTAAATATCAAGATTTTATTTCACTTATGAAATGTTTACAGAACCTTTAGCAATCTTATGCAGAAATAATATTTCCAAAATAAAATATAAGCTAACGCTGTTACACAGAGAAGAATTGGAATTTTTTTTTTTTAAGCAAGAGAAAAAGAAACAAAATAACTAGTGTTCACTTAATTTCTAGTGTCTGGAATTCATTTTTAACTTTTGAAAAGGTTTTTTAAAAACTTTTAAAGAACAGCCTACTATAGAACTGTCTTTAAAACATTTATTCAGTCATGTCTCTCATCATTTGATTATGTTGGCCAATTGTTGTCCAGACTCAGAGACCACAGGTGTGTCAGAGTAACAAACACCAAGCTTTTAATGGCTGATTGTTTTACAAGTAGATAGCCAGGCCTTTCCTCCAAAGTGCCTCTGAGTGAACTCAAATCATCAACCATTTGTTTAACTCTTTGCATCACCCAGAGACTCACAAGAATTGTTATAAAACAAATAAAAATGGTTGTAGTCAAATTCATTCCAACTCAAGGTGACATTTTTCAGAGTAGAATGGTTCCAAAGGGTTTCAATGGCTGTGATCCTTCAGAAATAGATCATCAAGCCTTTTTTCTGAGATGTCTGTAAGTAGACTCAACAGTGAGTAGATAAGAACATAACAATTTGCCCTACTCAGGGAAGTGGCATGTTGTTGTTGTTATGTGTTGGAACTGACCTGTAGCTGACCCTCCAGTGCGTTTTCAGAGGCCATAAACTGTATGGGAGAAGATTTTCCATCATTCGCCTGGTAGATTGGAACCGCTAGGCTTTGGGATTGCCGCACAGCTTCTTACCATTAAGCGAGAGGAGCTCCCTTGAGAAGGGGGCTTCCATAGAGAATTGGTAGAGTAATCATAATTGTCATTGATTTATGCTTAGTATCACACATCTTTTATAAATTTCATGCCTGGATGTCTGAGTCTCATACAACTTTGGGTCTCATGGACCTTTAATTTGCTCCAGCTGCCATGTCGATGTCCATCCAGCAAGGGCTCTTCCAAGTTTCACAGAGTCACAGTGTCTCTGTCCCTCCAGCTTCTCCCCTTTCATATACTGCACACCTCTCTCTCTCGCTTTGAAGCATCCCTACTGATCCTTGAGTAGATGTTCAAGATTTCCTCATCAACAGCAATATGGGCAACTCAGAAGTTACAGGGAGTTAACACCCAAAGAGAACTCTGATGAATGGGGCAATAAGAAATATTGGATAAATTGTGTGCCCCCTTTTTATCTCTATAGACTGTGGTAGATAGATTGTCACGTGCCATTGAGTCAGAACCAACTCATAGTGGAGACTCCAGCAGATTTTCAGAGCCAGTTTAATCCCATTCCTCTCCCATGGATCAGATGGTGAATTCAAACCACGTGTCTTTGGGATTTTTATCACTCGTCCACAAGAGCTCCCTAAAGAGATAGATGTTGTTGCTTTTAGGTGCCCTTGAGCCAAATACAACCCGTTAAGACCCTATGAAAAACAGATCTGAACCCTATATTATCCTGTGTCATCCTCACACTTCCTGACACACTTAGAGCCCATTGTGTCAGTCACTCTGTCAATCCACCTGGCTGAGGGTCTTCCTCTCCTTCGCTGATCCACCACCTTTCCAAGTGTGATGTCTCTTTCCAAGGAATAGCCTCTTCCAACAACATGCCCAAAGTATGTGAGGCAAAGCTTCATCATCTTTGCCTCCCTAGAGCCCTCTGGTTGCACTTTCTCTAAGACATATTTGTTTGTTCTTTTGTCAGTCCATGAGATTTTCGATACTCTTCTCCAACACCACAGCTCAAAGATATCAATTCTTCTTCTGTTATCCTTAGTCATTGTCCAGCCTTCATATGTATAGTAAGTGACTAAAAAGACTTTAGTCCTCAAACTGACATCATTGCTCATCAATAATTTTGAGAGGTCCCTGAAAGCAGACTTTCCTAGTGAAATACGTCTGCTGATTTTCTGCCTGCTAGTACCAAGGGTGTTGATTGTGGATCCAAATAAGGTGAGGTTTTTGACTGTTTCCATTTTTTTCTCCATCTATCATGATGTTATGTATTGGTACAGTGGTGAGAACTTTCGGGGTTTTGTCGTTGAGATGCAATCTGTATTGAAGGCTGTATTGTTTGATATTTTGCAACAAGTGTTTCAAGTCCTCCTCACTTTCACAAAGCAAGGTTGTGTCATCTGAATAATGCAGATTATTTATGAATGTTCCTCCTATCTTGATGCCACATTCTTTTTTCATATAGTCCTGCTCCTTGGATAATTTGCTCAGCATGCATATTAAAGAGGTATGGAGACAGAATACTACTCTGATGTGCTCAATTTTTAATTTTAAACTATGTAGTGTTCCCTTGTTCTGCTCACACAACAGCCTCTTGGTCTAGGTACAGCTTTTGCTTGCACACAATTAAGTGCTCTGCAATTCCCATTATGGATAGATAAATAGATGGCTGTATGCCATCAGGTCATTTCAACTCACAATGAAAAAACAGGAGAATGATTGTATGAAACACAATATGAATGAAGAATAGTGTGAAACACAGAGTATACAAATTTTGTGAGCAAATAAATATTTTTTTAAGAGTTCACTGGGGAGGGAGGGAGGAATATGTGCAAAAATCAATGAATGAAAATCCAACTTTTCTCAAAATTTCAGTTAAAATAACAATAAAATAAAAAGGCAGACAAGCTCAATGTCTTTGAATTGATTCTGACTCATAGTAAGCTTCTGTCCAGTTTCTGAAGCTTAACAGAAACACTGTTCCCCCTTTCAATCTTGGAGCTAGGAGTAAGCTTAAGCTTCTCAGAGCAGACAAATCAGCTGACTCTGGTTAGGAGACTGAGTGAGCAGAAAGAGAAAAGTCTCTGTGCAATCTTCTTTTGATTAGCAGCCCAAAATACAACCATAATAAGTCAATCTCTCTCTCTCTCTCTCTCTCTCTCTCTCTCTCTATCTCTATCTCTATCTCTCTCTCAATAAAGGAAGATAATAAGTACAATTTCAGGATATCAGAAGTACAGAAAGGAGAGATGAACAAATAACAAATCATTTTACCAAGCCCGTATCCACTTGTTAAACGACACATAAAGTGCTACATCTTGGATGAAGGAACTAATATACATTTAAAAAAGAAAGAAAGAAAAAACTGCTACATCTTAGGGCATTTCATGCTCCTTCCATCTGTCAGTTTATTAGGCTGTAATGGCTTGTGGTTTTACTGTGAAGTTGACCAGTGAGGCCACCAGTTGTGGACTAGCTTTGGAGAAACTTCTAAAGACTGGGAGAAAGTCCTGGCAATGTAATTCCAAATATTGTTGTTTTTAGGTGCCATCATAATGGTTTATATTCAGTAATTTAGTCCAAATACTAGGCAGTGAAAACCTTATGGATCGCAGTAGGACATTTTATTATTTTTCTGCACAGGTCATTAGAAGGGGTAAATTGCTGTAAGGGGGCATCCTACTCACTGCTGTTGGGTCAATTCCAACTCAGGTTCACCCGTTGTTGTTGTTGTTATTGTTGT
Source organism: Elephantulus edwardii (assembly GCF_000299155.1). NCBI lineage: Eukaryota > Metazoa > Chordata > Mammalia > Macroscelidea > Macroscelididae > Elephantulus > Elephantulus edwardii. The sequence continues at coordinate 22,126,080 of NW_006399762.1, forward strand.
TGTTGTTGTTGTTGTTGTTGTTGTTGTTGTTGTTGTTGTTGTTGTTAAGTGTCACTGAGTTACATACAACTCATAGCAACCCTATGAACAACAGATCTAAACCCTGTCCTAGCCTGTGTCGTCCTTATAATTTCTGACATACTCAAGCCCTTTGCTACAGTCAATATGTCAGTCCACCTGATTGAGGGTGTTCCTCTACTTTACCAACTCTCCACCTTTCCAAGCTTGATATCCATCTCCAAGGAATAGCCTCTCCTAGCAACATTACCCAAAGTGTATGAGATAAAGCTTTAGCATCTTTGTCTCCAAGGAGCACTCTGGCTGCAACTTCTCTAAGACTTAATCTGTTTGTTCTTTTGGTAGTCCATGGGATATTCAGCACTCTAATTCAACACCACAGTTCATAGACATCAAAAGTCTTCTTTTGTCATCCTTAGTCACTGTCCAGCCCTCAGATGCATATGAAGGGCTAGGAAAGCTATTTTAAATAGTAAACTCTTGGCACCACAGTGGCACATCAGCTTTTGCCTCAGCCTCTACTTTGTGGCAAACCTTGTTTGTTTGTTTTTTAACAACTATTTTAGAGGCATATTAGAAGACACATTTAATTCTCACAAGTTCACAGATCTTAGGAGACAACTGTGATTCAGGCGAAGACTCATGAAGTGACTTTACACAGCAGTAGTTCTAACTGGGCCTAGAGCATTACTTCAAGCTGGTCAGTTCCAAATGTGTTTATATATTTATCCCAGGCTTCAAATTGAAGGAGCAGCAGTTATCCAAGGAAAATTCTTCTCCTGTCAATGATGTGGGTGCAAGATGGGAACAAAAGAGTATAAACACACTTTAAAGCCCTGCTTGAATCTATTGATTAACATCTCATAGGTCAAAACAAGTCTCGTAACTGAGTTTAACTCAAAAAGTGGACAAGAGACACAGTGATTGGTCAGTCAGAATTCTTGCCATCCATTCAAGACCTGTCTATATTCCATTCCTGGCCAATGCACCTCACGTATAGCCAATATTCCTCTGTCATGGAGACTGGCATGTTGCTGTGATACTGCACAGGTTACAGGAGTTTCCAGACTAAGATGAGGTAGGATGATAGTCCAATTGACAAGCTTCTGAAAATCAACCAGCAGGAAAAGCCTCATGGATCATAATGGCCGAATCAACAAGTGTAGTGGAAATGGTTCAGGACTGGCCAAAGTTTCCTTCCACCGAGAATGGGATCAACATGAGTTGAAGGTCAACTTGAGTGGGAGACAAGATTTATCCCACTGCAGTGTTACTGTCCTTCTTGTCTTTATAATGAAGAAACCAGAGTTCCCTTAGTCCACAGAGATTTGGACTGCCAAAGGGTGGCACCTCTCTGGCTGTTTAAATTTACCAACTGCTTCACAGGAAAAAGATGGGAAATCTTGCCTTACATGGCTGAATTAATAGCAAGGAGTTAACACAAAGATACATGCTTGGAAGTTATCAGCTATTCTGTGGGAGAAAGATGGGCCATCAGCTTCCATTTTAGGGTGGGGTTTTTTTTTCTCTGAAAATCCCCTGGAGGGTCAGCAATAGGTCAGTTCTGACTTGAAGCTACATAACAACAACAACCAGACTTCTTGGTATAGATAAGGCATAAGACATGTGCATGGTAATGTCTTACTGTGCAGAAATGCCTTAGGCTTTATTTAGGGGAAGATACAAATGAGGACATTCCTGCTCCCAATTGAGATCAGTTTCTAGTGTAACAAAAGATAAGATAGACTTTTCTAAAGCTTAAGCTTTCCTGGAACTTTGGCTTACATCATTGGCTGTAAAAGCAGTCATAAAAAGAACTCTTTTCTAAACCAAAAGTATGCATTTTTATGTTGTTGTTTACTTGGTGTCATTTCCATTTATAGCAAAGTATCTTACATTCCACTACAAGATGTCAGCTGAAAATATTTCTAAGTCAAGGTAACTTACAAAACACTATTATTTGTATTTTTATCTTTCTTTTGTCCCATCACTGTCATCTTTGCTCATAATATTTAGTTAAGAGGCTATGACTAATGGCAATAGAATAAAGGAAAAGCCTTAGAGCTGGCAGCACAACTCCTTTCCCCTGTTGTTGTTGTTGTTGTTGTTGTTGTTCAAATGTACTGCTAAGTTGCCTGAGAATCATAGCAACCTCTGTATAGAACAGCTCTGAACCCTGTCCTATCCTGAGCCAATCTCACTGTCTGACAAATCCACCCTTAAGATCCCAGCTACTGTGTCACTTCATCTCCTCCAGGGTTTTTCTCTCTTGCAATGTCCCTTCATCCTTCTAAGCAAGATGTCTTTCCCCAAGGACTGCTCCCTCCTGGCAACAAGCCCAAAATATGTAGGACAGCGATTCAAAATCCTTGCCTCCAAGGAGAAACTTGGTTTTATCCTTCCAGGACAAACCTCTTCATTCTCTTGGCTTTCCATGGTTCAATACTTCTCTCCAGTACCATAACTTAATGGTATTAATCCTTCTGTCATCTTAGTCATTGCCAAGCTCCCTGATGCCTAGCAAGCAGTTGTGCCTGAATCAGGTCACTTTAGTCTCTAAATTGGCATCTCTTTAAACACTCTGGAAGTGTCCCTAACAGCAGATTTTCAGAATGCAATTCTTCTTTTGTTTTCTTGATTGCTAGTGCCAAGAATATTGATTTTTGAGCCAAGAAAGCTGAAATTGTTTACAATCTCAATCTCTTCTCCATCATGATATGATGTTACCAATTAGCTCAGTTGTGAGAATCTTTGTCTTCTTGATGTTGAGCTTCAATTCATATTGAAAATTGCAGTCCTTGACAATTTGCAGCAAACATTATATTCAATCCACAGTTTTTTTAGTCTGGTTATGTATCAAAACCATATATTCAAACTACATCAAATGGCAAATAAATCAAAACTTAATGAGTAGAGTCTGGACGTCAGCCTTTTATGAATGTGAAGGCAGGTATTTCTAATCTATCACCTGCTCTGTGGGAGAAAGATGGGCAGTCCTCTCCCCTGCAATTTGCTATCTCTGAAAAATCATTGGTGGGTCAACTATGCATTGGTTCTAAGTACAAGAACAATCATTCAAACAAAAAAACTAGTTGATCCATTGAGTTGATTCTAAGTACAGTCACCCAATGTGTTACAAGATAGAATGGAGCTTTGTAGGATTTTCCTAGAACAGGGATGATAGGAGAAATGATACCTTTGAGTTGTCATGCTGGAGAAAAGTATTGAAGATATCATGGACTGCTAGAAGAACAAATAGGTTAATCCTGGAGAGGGTGAAACTGGGCTGCACCTTGGAGGCAAAGATTCTGAAGATTCGTCTCACATACTTTGGGCGTGTTGCAAGGAGGAACCAGTCCTTGGAGAGGGACATCATGCTTGGGAGGGTGGAGGGACGGCATAAAAGAGGAAGATCCCCTACAACCAGGAGAAGAT
>NW_006399762.1:22129632-22130375 GCF_000299155.1 Elephantulus edwardii
GGAAACCCAAAATCTCTGTAAATGTTTATGAAAATTAATAAAATATAATTATAGAAAAAAACCAACTGTATTGAAATCATAAGAATGGTAGCACAGCATTGAAAAACTTAAACAATGTCATTGAAATATACACAAATAAATTGCCAAAATGATGTGTCTTGTGCTGTATATCTTTCCATCAAAACAATAAACAAGTCCAAATGAAAGAAATATTTTCTATATTCCCAATGCAATACAATATTTAATGGCTTAGCTTTACATCAATATATTCTGGTTTTGAAAATAACTGTTCTTAAACATGTAAGCATTCTTTCTTCATTTAGAGAAGTCTCTTTTCCTAACAGAAGCACTGACATTAGCAGTCTTCATAGTGATGATTGTGGCCAAGTTGTTATGTGCCATTGAGTCAAAACCAATGGACTCATAGCTGACCTGCCAGCAGTCTTTCAAGGACTGTAAATCACACAGGAGATTGTCCATCTATCTCCCACAGAGCAGGTGGTGCATTTGAACCACCTGCCTTTGCATTTGCAGAACAACTTCACACTTCGAAGCCACCAGAGATCCCTGTTTGCAGCCATGTTGTTGTTGTTGTTATGTGCCATTGAGTCGCTTGCGACTCATAGCGACCCTATGTACAAGAGCTCTATACACTCTTCTATCCTGTGCCAGCCTAGCCATCTCAAATGCACTTATTCCCACCTCTCTAGTCACAGAATTCATCCATCTCATCAAAGGTCTTC
>NW_006399762.1:22130475-22140424 GCF_000299155.1 Elephantulus edwardii
GCCCTTTAGAGTAGTGAGAGAAGACCTTCACCCTGAAACCCACAACATCCCTTTCAGCAGGAAGTAGCTAAGAGAATATGCCGTCCCCTTTTCCTTATGAATCAGGGTGAAGTCTCTCTCAGGGAGGGGAGTGATAGGGAATGGCAAAGGACACACTAACAAAGGAGATTAATCAGAACTGGCTTTGACAAGCACTGTGGCAATTGGACAATTAAAACAGACATTCGGTGTGTGGAGAATAGTGCAACAATGAATGAATGGAAACCCAAAACCTTTGTAAATGTTCATTAAAATTCATAAAATTTAAAAAAAAAAAGAGGAAGATCCATGATGAGATGGATTGATTCAGTAACTGGGGTAATGGGAGTAGGTGTGTCAGAGACAATAAGGTTGGCACAGGTTTTAGGGCTGTTGTACATAGGGTTCCTATGAGTCAAAGGCAACTCGATGGCATAAAACAACAATAATCTTTACAGAAGCAGAATGCCAAGAATTTCTTCTGGGCTATTAGCAATTTACTATTTCCTATTAGCAATTTGCATTCAGGGATGAGTGTGTTTCAGCTGCAAACTTTCAGTCCTCTTGTTGAGTCCAGCTGAGTATATTTTAACTAAAAATCACCCTGTAGAACAGTGTAAAATTGTCCCAGAGAGTTTCTGAAATCAGACAGAACAAAGGCAAGATGACAACCATCAGTTGAGGAAGAACCATTTCTTAATGGACAGAAAGGTTGAGCAGTCTGGATCTGCCAACGTCATATCTGAAACAACCAAGAATATGTATCCCAATGGTCTCACTCAGAAAGCCTGTGGCTGCCAAAGGCAAAAGTATTCAAGGAAAACAAGGAGGTGCCAAACTTATGTCTTTGAAAAGCCAGGAAGGGAATGGGATCTATCCTCACCTCTTGAAATAGATTCACTGAGAAAGACCCACTCTCTTTTCCTCTCTTCAGAGTGACTTATACTTAATAAACCTTTTCTGCTTAAACCCACTTCCCGCATTTTCTGTTTTCCTTCATTCTTTCTACTCTAGCCTCAAAGAGTAACCCTGCTAGATAGCCCTAGGCCAACAAACCAGGTTTAGACACCTCCCTATACCTTAACTTTTAATTGTGGAAGCAGATCACTAGTTCTTTGCTTCAACAGAGCACCAGTGTGTTTGAACTGCCTAACTTTTGGTTCACTAATAACCATTTACTCATTTGACTCCTTTTTGTTGTTTTGTTTTGTTTTGTTTTGTGCTATGGAAATTAAGACTCTGAACAACATACCTGAACCCTATTCTATCCTGTGCCATCCCCATCATCTCTGACACACTTGAGTCCATTGCTGCAGTCATTGTGTCAATCTATCTCGTTAAGGTTCATGCTTTCTTTTACTGTCTCTAATTTTCCAAGCATGATGTCCCTTTCCAAGGAACAACCTATCCTAGAAATATATCCAAAGTATATGAGACAAAATTTTACCATCTTTGACTCTAAGGAGCACATTGTACTTTTTCCAAAACATAGTTGTTGTTCTTTTGACAGTCTATGACACATTAACTGCAGCAATGGGCTCAAAGTGAGGACAGCATAAGGTAGGACAGGGTTCAGATCTGTTGTTCATGGAGTTGCTATGATTTGTACTAACAACACCTTACAACAGTAACAACATGGGATACTCAGTACTTGTCTTCAACACTACAACTCAAAGGCATCACTATAATTTGTACTTAACAGGACATAACAACAACATGGGATATTCAGTACTTTTCTCCAACACTGTAATTCAAAGGCATCAGTTTCTCTATCATCCTTATTCATTGTCCAGCTCTCAGATGCATAGTAAACAATTGAAAAGATCATGGCTTTAATTAGACACATCTTAGTCTTCAAACTGTCACCATTTCTCCTCAATAATTTGGAGAGGTCCCTGAGTGTAGACTGACTTGCTTAATGCTATATGCTTCTTGGTCTTATAGCTACTAGAACAAAGGTTATTGATTGTAGATCCAAGTAACACAAAATCATTGACAATGTCAATCTTTTCTCCATCTATCATTATCTAGCCTATTGGTCCAGTGGTGAGAATTTTTGTCTTATTATTGAAATGAAATCCATATTGAAGGCTCTAGTGTTTGATTTTCTGCAATACATACTTCAAGTTCTTATCACATTCATCAAGCAAGAATGTGTTATCTGCATAACAAAGCTTACTGGTGAATCTTCCCCAATCCTGATGCCACATTCTTCTTCAGAGTCCAGCTTCTTGAATCATTTGCTCAGCATACAAATTAAGCAGGCATAGAAAAATAATATAACCCTATTACATACTTTTCTTCATTTTGGACCACTAGGGAGCTCTTCTCTTTATTTATTTCAAGTTGAGAAATGCTAAGCAAGTTGTTCCCTTTTTATTTTCTGACTCTAGCTCTTTGCACATTTCGTTATAATGCTTTGCTTTGTCTTCCAGCTATCCTTTGAAGTCATCTGTTCAGCTCTTTTACTTCAGCATCTCTTCCCTTTGCTTTGGCTTCTCAGTGCTCTAATGGAATTTTCATAGTTTCTTTTGAGACCGATTTTAGCTTTTTCCTTCTCTTCTGTCTTTGTAATGACCTTTTGCTCTCTTCATAGAGGATATCCTTGAATGCATTCCACAGCTCTTCTGGCCTTTGATCACTGGTGATCAATGTCTCAAATCTGTTAAGATTATTTTTTAGTTCATATGGAATAGACTCAAAGTTATAGTTTGCTTCTTTCTTGTGGATTTGTTTTCATCTTCTTTAGCTTTAATTTGAATTTGCACATGAGTAATTAACAGCCTGTTCCACAGTCAGCATATGGTCTTGTTCTGACTCCAGACACTGAACTTCCCTAGTGATTATTTCTGTAGATGCAGTCAACCTGATTCATGTGCTGGCCCTCAGTTGAGGTCAATGTGTAAAGTCACTACCTTAAAAAAAGTATTTGCAGCAGATAAATCATTGCATGTATAAAATTCAATCCTTTGCTCGCCTACCTCATTTCTGTCACTTAAAGTATTTCTGTTAGAAATAATTTCAGTGTTTCTTTTTCATTTTAATCTTAAATAATTATTAATGCATCTTGATTTGAATGTATCACCAATTTCTGACTGCAAAAGTTGGTGGGCCTCCTCAATTTCCTCCTCCTTGTCTTTAGTTATTGGTGCATATGTTTTAATAACAGAATGCCATGGACAAGATCTTAAATTATTTAAGAACCAAGGGAAATGAGGAGGAGGGAGAGCTGAGTGAGGAGAGGGGGAAGAAATCTGGAGGTCACAGAATTATGTGGGCAGATTGAGGGATCGAGTGGGGACCTAAATACTTGGGGTAATAGTGGGCATAGATGAATTGTGATTACTTTTATAAAACACAATGTATGGGAATGATACTATGAACACAATGTGAATAGAAGAATTCATGAAAGGATGAAACACCACTTGGTTATATTCCAAAATAACACTAAATTGTCAGATGGGTTTGCAGTCAAATAAGATTGATATGTTTCAGGTGGGCCTAGCCACACACTGCATTTTTGTTTCCTTTTTGTGACCACGTTAAAAATCTCATTCACTAGGTTTTTCACATCTATGTCATTTATGCTGTTCTGCAGGTGGTTGTTGTTGTTATTATGTGCCGTTGAGTTGCCTATGACTCATAGTGACCCTATGTACAACAGCCCTAAATCTTCTCTATCCTGTGCCAATCTCAATTTCTTTGACACACCTACCTCCATTACTCCAGTCACTGAATCAATCTCACCAAAAGTCTTCCTCTCCTGTCCTGTCCCTCCACCCTCCCAAGCATGATATCCCTCTCCAAGGACTGGACGCTCCATGCAACATGTCCAAAGTATGTTAGATAGAGCTTCAGAATCCTTGCCTCCAAGTTACAGTCGGGATTCACCCTCTCCAGGACAAAACTGTTCATTCTCTTAGCAGTCCATGGTATATTCAATACTCTTCTCTAGCACCACAGCTCAAAGGCATCAATTCTCCTTCTGTCAGCCGTACTCATTGTCCAGCTCTCTGATGTATAGCAAGTGATTGCAAAGACCATGGCCTGGATCAGGACCTTCTTAGTCTCCAGACTTACATCATTGTTCTTCAGTACTTTGGAGAGTTCTCTAACTGCAGACTTTCCCATGGCAATATGTCTTTTAATTTCCTGGCTGCTGGTGCCAAGAGTGTTGATTGTAAAGCCAAGCAAATGAAAGCTGTGAACAATCTCAATCTCTTCACCATCCACAATGATACTGCCAATTGGCCTAGTGGTAAGAATCTTTGTTTTCTTGATATGGAGACTCAATCCATATTGAAGGCTGCAGTCCTTGACCTTCTGCAGCAAGAGCTTCAGGTCCTCCTCAGTTTTAGTAAGCAGGGTTGTGTCATCTGCATAATGCAGATTGTTGATTAATCTTCCTCCAGTCCTGATGTCACACTTCTCTTCATACAGCCCAGCCTCCTGGATAATCTGTTCTGCATATAGATTGAAAAGGTAATGAGATAGGACACATCCTTGGTGTGCACTCTTCCCAATTTTGAACCGTGCAGTGTTTCCTTGCTCTGTTCTGACGACTGCCTCCTGGTCCTCCTCTTGCATTAGCAAGATCAAGTGTTCTGGGATTCCCTTTCTTCTCAGAGTCAGCCACAGTTTGTTGTGATCCATGCAGTCAAATGCCTTTGCATAATAATGAAACACAGACAGACATTACTCTGATAGTCCTCATCAAATATTCAAGCTAAAATTTGTCTTTTATTAAACTTTTTTAAATGTCTCTTTAAGTCTAGTGTATTGTCATCTTATGTACTTCATTTGGTTTATTGTTAGCTGCCACTAAAAAGTTTTATTTGAATCTGTCAGCTGTTTTGCAGGAGACAGCAGTGGTAGCCTGCTTCTGAGAAGGCTAAAAGCTTAGGAATCCCAAGGAGCACTTCTGCTCTGACCTAGTGGGTTGTTACCAATCAGAATACATTTGGTAGCAAGGGGTATTTCATAGGAAAGTAGATATTGCTCATTATGTGCTTATAAATATTCTACAAATTAAAAAAATATAAATGAAGCATAGTGTATACAAATTTTGTATACAAACTAATATAAAAATAAAAAATAAATTTTAAGCAGAAAGAAGATGGAATCAATACACAAAGTCACTGTAACAAAAAGAAATGACTGACTGAAAAAAATTTCAGAAAGCATCAGATGAAGAAAAGCCAATGATAACAAAGGAAGATGTTAAAGATGCACGGACAACACTGGCAAAAAAAATAAGTATATGTATGACAAAAGTCTGCAACAAAGGGTGCATTGCAGAGTGGGCTGGAGGAGGAGTGGAAAAATGTACAACAGTGAATACAAAATATATTACTAAAAAAATGAGGTCCCAAGAATAGAGGGGATAGCAACTGACATTTTTTCAACTAATAGATGCAACCTAGACATGCTTCCTAGTCTATGCCAGGAAATTTAAAGGACAGCTGACTGGTCAACTCTGTGGAAGAGGTTCATATTTGTTCCCATTTCCAAGAATAATGATGTAATAAGATGTGGAAATTATTGAACAATATCACTAATAACATATTCAGGCAAAATACTGCTGAAAAATATCATCCAGAAAAGACTGGAATAGGGAACTGCCCAAGTTCAAGACGGATTTAGAAGAGATCATGGTACCAGGAATATCATTGCTGATGTCAGATGGACCCTAGTTGAAAGCAGAGAATATCAGAAAAATGTCTATCTGTGTTGTGTGTGTGGTTTGTTGTTGTTGTTGTTTTTCCTTTTCTTGTTGTGTACCGTAGAATCAGATCTGACTGGCACAAGAGGATATTGCCCTTCCTTCTCCAGAGGAGATTCTGGTGGATTTAAACCATGTGCCTTCAGGAGTGAAGTGCAGCTTTGCTATTTGTGTTTTATTGAATATGGAAAGGTATTAGACTCTACAGATAATAACAAAATGTAACTACTAACATTGAGTAGAATGGAAATACCAGAACACATAATTGTGCTCATGCAAAATCATCTAGACCAAGAATCTGTTATCCAAACAGAACAAGGGGACATTGTATGGTTTAAAATTGGAAAGGGTATTTGTTAGGGTGTATCCTTTCTCTATACATATTCAGTGTGTATGCTGAACAAATAATTTGTGAAGCTGGACTTTGTAAAGAAAAGAGAGTCATCAGGATCAGAAGAAGACTCATTAACAACTCAATCTCTGCAGATGACACAACGTGCTTGCTGAAAGCAAGGGGTATCTGGAGTGTTTAATGCAGAAGATCAAAGTCTATACAGCCTTCAATATGGATTGCATCTTTTTTTTCCTTTTTTATGTAAATAAGATAATTTTATTATCTAAAAATATGGGACTGCAGCCTTTAGTAAAGATTGGATTTCATGTTGTTGTTGTTGTTGTTGTTGTTGTTGTTATGTGCCATCAAGTTGCCTGCAACTCATAGTGACCTTACCTGCAACAGCTTTGAAGTCTGCTCTGTCCTGAGCTAGTCTCACTGACTCCGACACACTACCCCATTGCCCTAATTATTGTATCAATCCATCTCATCTGGGGTCTTCTTCTCCTGTGCTGTCCCTCACCCCTTTTGAGTATGATGGCCTCTAAGTATCAGTCCCACTGACCACATGCCCAAAGTATGTGAGAAGGAGCTTCAAAATCCTAGGCTTCCAAGAAGAAGCTTGGGTTCACCTTCTCCAAGACAGACCTATTTGTTTCTTGGAGGTTCATGACTTGTTCAAAATTCTTCTCCATCACCACAACTCAAAGGTATTGCCTCTTCTTCTGTCATCCTTAGTCATTGTCCAGCCGTCTGATGCATAGCAAGTAGTTGCGAAGACCATGACCTGCATCAGGTGCACCTTAGTCTCTACACAGACATCGTTAATTCTCAGCACTCTGGAAAGGTCCCAGACATCATATTTACCTAATGTAGTTCACCTTTTGATTTCTTGACTGCTGGTGCCATTAATGTTCATTGTAGAGTCAAACAAATTATAACTGTTAACAACTTCAAACTTTTTTAGTGATTTTTAATTGAAATTTTAATGAAATTTTATAGAGAACTTGGATTTCCATTTATTCATTATTGTACATTTTCCTCCGTGCCTTCTCCCCCCAGTTCGTCTTTTTCTTTGGGGAAAAAAATTATTTCATTGTTATGAAGCCCCCACCCCCAAGTCCCCTTTACCACGTAGCTCTTATTCTGGACTTTTGTCAAGCCAATAATACCTCATCATACATTCCTTTTATATAATTCTCTTCTTTGTCTGTTTCAATGCTGTACACATTATTTATCCCCTCTTTCTTAGTTTCCCCCCAACCCCCATGTTAGTCCTATTTTATTACAGTAGCATTATGCAGTATGTGTCTTTTTGTGACTGAGATATTTCACTCAGCATAATGTTCTCCATGGTCACCCATTTTATATATTTCATGAGTTCTTTGTTTTTCAGTGCTGCATAATATTCCATTGTGTGAATATACCACAGCTTCTCTATCCATTCCTTTGCTGTTGGGCACTTGGGTTGTTTCCAACTCCTTGCTAATGTGAACAAAGCAGTAATAAATATGGATGTACATCTATCTGCTTGGGTAGTAGTTATGGTTTCTTTAGGGTATTTTCCCAGTAGTGGGATGACTTAGTTAAATGATATTTCTATTTGCAACTTTTTGAGAAAGTTCCATACTGTCTTCCACAGTGGTTGCACCATTTTACACTCCCATGAACAGTGAACAAGGGTCCAGTTTCTCCACAGCCTCACCAGCATTTGTTGTTCGCTGCTCTGTTGAATTTTGCTATTCTTACTCAGGTGAGATGATAGCTGATAGTTGTTTTGATTTGCATCTCTCTTAGAGCTAGAGATTTTGAGCATTTCTTCATGTATTTGTTCGCCATCTGAATGTCTTCTTTGGTGAAGCGTCTGCTCATATCCTGTGCCCATTTTTCTATTGGGTTATTTACCTTTATCTTGTTGTGGCACATAGATATTCTATAAATTCTAGATATAAGTCCCTTATCAGACATGTTGTTACCAAACATTTTGTCCCGATCTGTGGCTTTTCTTTTTACCCTGTTGGAGAAGTTTTTGTGTGTGCATAAGGATTTGATTCTTGGAAGGTCTCATTCATCTATTTTATCCTTTCCTGGTTGTTTTTCAAGATGCTAGAAAGACTGTTCATGTTGTGGATTAGTGCTTCTAAGGTTCTTCCAAGATCTTCTCTAATGAAGTTTACAGTCCTTGATTTTAGTCCTACGTCCTTGATCTACTTTGAGTTGGTTTTTTGTGTATAGTGTGAGGTGTGGATCTTGTTTGAGTTTTCTGGAGGTTGTTTTCCAATTTTGCCAGCACCATTTGTTTAAAAAGGTTGTCATTTCTCCACTTAACTGATTTCATCTCCTTGTCAAAAATCAGTTGACCATAGGTACATGGGCTGATTTCTGGGTTCTCAATTCTATTCAATTAAACTACGTGTCTGTCATTGTACCAGGACCATGCCATCTTGACCACCACAGCAGTGTAGTAGGATTTGAAATCAGAGAATGAGATGCCTCCTACCTTGTTTCTCATTTTAAAGAGCACTTTGCTTATTCAAGGTCCCTATAACTTCTCCTCTAATATGCATGGAACGTTCTCTAGAATAGATCACATTTTAAGTCACAAAGCAAGCATCAATAAATTAAAAAATGGAAATTATACAAACCATCTTTTCTGACCACAATTCTACAAAATTAGAAATTAAAAACAGGAGGATAAAGAAGAAAAAAAAATATATTTGGAAGCTGAACAACACCTTGCTTGAACAAGAGGGGTACTAGGAGAACTAAAAAAATTAAATTCAAAACTTTCTTGAAACCAATGACAATGAAAACATAACTTGCAAAAACCTCTGGGAAACAGCCAAAGCAGTAATCATAAGTCAGTTTATGGCTATAAGCAAACACATCAAAAGAAATGGAAAAAAATGACCATTGGCTCTCTAACCCAACATCTCCAACAATTTGAAAAAGTAAAGCAAGACATCCCAACACACCAAAAACCTGAAATTATAAAAGTTAGGGCAGAAATAAATGAAATACAGAATAGAAAAACAACTGAAACCATCAACAAAACTAGGAGATGTTTCTTCTAAAAGGTCAACAAAATCGACAAACCACTAGCAAAACTAACAAAAGAAAAGAAGGAAAAGACACAAATAATCAGAATAAGAGATGAAACAGGCAATGTCACAACAGAACCAACTACAATAAGAAGGTTAACAATGAAATATTCTGATAAAACTATACTCAAACAAATATGAAAACCTAGAGGAAATGGACAAATACTTAGAAATTCACAAGCTACCTAAACTGACACAAACCAAAATTGAACACCTGAACAGACCCATTACAAAAGAAGAAATTGAAAAGGTAATATAACAACTTCCAGCCAATAAAAAAGCCCTGGAACAGATGGTTTTACAAGTGAATTTTATCAAACTTTCAGAGAAGAACTGTCACCAATTCTATATAAACTATTTCAGAAAATAGGAAAAGATGGAATTCTTCAGACTCATTCTATGAAGAAAATATATCCTTGATACCAAAGCCAGGTAATGACACCACAAAAATAGAAAACAATAGGCCTATATCTCTCATGAATATAGATGCAAAAATCTGAATAAAATCCTGGCCAATAGAATCCAACAATACATAAAAAAAAATTATTCCGTGACCAAATAGGATTCAAAGAAGGTATGCAAAGATGATTCAACATAAGAAAAACAATCAGTGTAATTAATCACATTTATTGTTGTTGTTGTTATTATGTGCCATCGAGTCACTTGCAACTCATAGCAACCCTATGTACACAGCCCTAAACTTCACTCTGTCCTGTGCCAATCGCACTATCTCCGATACACCCATCCCAATTGCCCCAGTCACTGAATCAATTC
>NW_006399762.1:22140815-22141459 GCF_000299155.1 Elephantulus edwardii
GATGCTGCCAATTGGCCCAGTGGTGAGAACCTTTCTCCTCTTAATACTGAGCCTCAATCCATATTGGAGGTTGAAGTCCTTGACCCTCTGCAGCAAGAGCTTCAGGTCCTCCTCATTTTCTGCAAACAGGGTTGTGTCATCTGCATAACGCAGATTGTTGATATATCTTCCACGAATCTTGACCCCACATTCCTCCTCATAGACCCCAGCCTCCCAGATAATCTGCTCTGCATACAGGTTGAAAAGATATGGAGATAGGACACATCCCCGGCGCACGCCCTTCACAATTTTGAACCATGCATTGTTCCCTTGCTCTGTTCTGATGACTGCCTCTTGGTCCAAGTATAGGTTTCTCATTAGCACGATCAAGTGTTCTGGGATACCCATTCTTCTGAGAATCAGCCACAGTTTGTTATGATCCACACAGTCAAACGCCTTTGCATTGTCAATGAAACACAGATATACATTCCTCTGGTATTACCTGCTTTCAGCCAAGATCCATCTAACATTAGCTACAATATCCCTAGTACCATGGCCTCTTCTAAACCCAGCCCAGACTTCCAGCAGTTCTCTCCTGATGTGTGCTATTCCACTAGTTTTTGGATAATCTTCAGTAGAATCTTGCTTGCATGTGAAATCAATGA
>NW_006399762.1:22141638-22144346 GCF_000299155.1 Elephantulus edwardii
AAGCAGCTTGAACTTCCTTCGTCACCATAGGCTCTTGCTCAAATGTTATTTCATTAAATTCTTCTGTGTCTGCCAATTCCTTTTGATACAATGACTCAATATATTCCTTCCATCTTCTTTTAATACTTCCTGGATCATTTAATATTTTACTGCCTAAAGCATCCTTGACTATAGCAACTCGAGGTTTGAATTTGTTCTTCAGTTCCTTGAGCTTAAGAAATGCTGAATGAGTTCGGCCCTTTTGATTTTCTGACTCTAGCTCTTTGCACATTTCATTGTAATATTTTGCTTTGTCATCTCGTGCTGCCTTTTGGAATCTTCTGTTCAGGTCTTTAGTATCTTGAATTCTTCCTTGTGCTTTGGCTTCTCTATATTCCAGTGCAATCTTCAGAGTTTCCTCTGACATCCATTTTGGTCTTTTCTTCCTCTTCTGTCTTTGTAATGAAATGCTTGGAAATAATCCAACTAAAAACACAAAGAATATACCCAAAGAAAATTACAAAACATTGCTATAAGAAACAAAAAAGAGACATGGAGAAATGGAAGAATAGACCTTGTTCATGGATAGGAAGACTCAATATTGTAAAAATGACAATCCTACCAAAGACAATTTACACTTTCCATGCAATGCCAATACAAATATCAATTCCATTCTTCAATGAGATGGAAAAGGCAAGCTCCAATTTCATGGATTTTATATTAACATCAAAAAGACAAAGGTCCTTACCACTGGGCTAGTGGGCAACAGCATAATAGATAAAGGATTGAAGCTGTTATTTATTTCATCTTGCTTGGTACCAGCAGTCAGGAGAAAAGGAGACGTATTGCTTTGGGCAAGTTCACTGTCACGGATCTCTTTACGATAACTGAAGAGCAATGATGTCACTTTGAAGACTAAGGTACATAAGATTCAGGCCATAGTCTTTTCAATTATTTGCTATGTATGCATCTGAGAGCAGGATGATTAATAAGGATGACAGAAGAATTTATGTCTTTGAGTTGTGTATAGTGTTAAAATACTGAGTAACCCATGGACTGCCAAAAGAACAAACAGGTATATTTTGGAAAAGGTGCAGCCAGAATGCTCCTTGTAGGCAAGGATGACAAAGTGTTGTCTCTCATGCTTTAGACATGTTACTAAGAGAGGCTACTCCTTGGATTATGTACACTGTATTTAAACAGATGAGGGAAAGAACAGATTGGAGGCGAAATATGATTGAGTGTTATGGTCAGCACAGGAATCCAGAATTAAGGTTGCATAGAGAAGTTTAATCAGGGCAGGGGGTGGGGGGAAGGGATGAGGGAATTGTATACCAATGAAGGAATTTTTTTTACTTTTTCTTTTCAGAGAGGGGAGCGAACTGGTGGGGAGGGGTGGGCAGGGAGAAAAGTGCAGCAATGAATGAATGGAAATCCAAAGTATCTGTAAATGTCTATTAAAATTAATAAAAAAAGGAGCCATATTAGTTCTAAGTCAGTACACTATCCTCACATTGATAGATCACTTATTCAGCAGTATAGTTTCATTTGTTTTAAAAAAATTATTTTTAATAGCCTATCAATCTAATGTGTTATGCAGATGACACAACCCTGCTTGCTGAAACTGAGGAGAACCTGAAGCGCTTGCTGCAGAGGGTCAAGGACTGCAGCCTTCAATATGGATTGAAGCTCAACATGAAGAAAACGATTCTCAACACTGGGTCAATTGGCAGCATCATGATGGATGGTGAAGAGATTAAGATTGTTGACAGCTTCAGTTTGTTTGGCTCTACAATCAATACTCTTGGTACCATCATCCAGGAAATTAAAAGACGAATTGCTTTCGGAAAGTCTGCTGTCAAGACCTCTCCAAAGTACTGAAGCAACGATGTCAATCTGGAGACTAAGGTGCACCTAATATAGGCCATGGTCTTTTCAATTACTTGCTATGCATCAAAGAGCTGGACAAGGACTAGGAATGATAGAAGGAGAGTTGATACCTTTGAGCTGCGGTGCAGGAGGAGAAAATTGAATATACATACCATGGACTGCTAAAGTTTGTCCTGGAGAGGGTGAAGCCAGGCTGGTACTTGGAGGCAAGGATTCTGAAGCTTCATCTGACATGCTGTGGACATGTTGCAAGGCAGGATCAGTCCTTGGAGAGGGACGTCATGTTTGGGAGGGTGGAGGGATAGCACAGGAGAGGAAGACCCTCGATGAGATGGATTGATTCAGTCACTGGGGTAATGGAGATAGTTGTGTCAGAGACAGTAAGATTGGCAAGGGATGGAGCAGAGTTTATGGCTGTTATACATAGGGTGGCTATGAGTCACAGACAACTCGACCGCACATAACAACATCAATCTAATTGTATAAATTGATTGTTCTCTTTTACTTACAAAACTGGTTTATTAAAAATGTTTATTACTTTAAAGGGAGCTCTGGTGGCCTAGTTGCAAGAAACTGCACTGCAATCCCAGAGGCACAAGGTTCAAATCCGCCAGATGCTCTGCTGGAGAAGGAGGGGCAATCTCTTCCTGTACCAGTCAGATCCGATTTGACGGTACACACACACACACAAAATAACAAAATAAAATTGAAAAAAAAAGGAAAAAAAATGTATTACTTTAATCAGGGTTGGTGGCTATACTGCATTGAAACAGATGAAGAAAAAAACTGTTTAAAAGGGATATGTGATTAGATATTTTTGTCATGACAGGTGTCTAGAG
>NW_006399762.1:22144546-22178360 GCF_000299155.1 Elephantulus edwardii
AGAAAAAAATTATTAATTTAGAAGCTAAATTTTATTACTTTAGAAGCTAAATTTTTAAGTGAATAATGAAATGCTTTGTCCATTTGCCTAGGAAAGGCAGTATCACATTGGCAAAAGCTGTTAATTTGATTTTCATTGATGAACATTAGCCAATTGATAAATGTTCAAAGAGAAACTTATACCTACATATGAGTAAAATAGATTTTGGATATGCTAATAGAATTGGTCTTATGAAGAGTCCCTGCAAGTTAAGTATACTCTAGGAGAAGATTATTTGTTCTCTACATGACAGATTAATTGTTTTAATGACTTCTTCCAGGCCTGGCATGGCACAGGGCCCAAAACGAAAATCAGATCTGTAAACCTCTGAGTTCCTAGGTGACGCATTCAGTTAAAGGGCTTGGACACTAACTGAAATATTAGAGATTTCAGTACTTTCATATCATCCTTGAAAGAAAGGCCTGAATATCTACTTCTGTAAAATGAATCCTTGAAAATCTTAGGTAACATACTTCTACTGTGAAGTATATGAGGTTACCAGGAGTCAGAAAGGACTCCACAGCAACCATTTTGTTTTCAATAGGCTTCTTAATAGGTGTCAGTGTGTTTCCTATGACTTGCAGTAATCCTATGAACAATAGATGTGAACTTAATTTTATCCTGTACCATCTTCATGGTCTCTACCTTGGTTAAGCCTAAACTCTCAGAATGGATTCTGGATTCTGTGATTGTGACAAGAGTTTTCCAAATTTACTCTTGGTAGGGCATAAGCCTAGTTACTTGTTGCATGTATCTGAATTTTATTTTAAATCTTAATTTTTGGTCTCCAGGAACAGGGTCACAGATCACTACACTAGAAGGCTTTCTAGAGCTTGGATTTTTCTCTAATTGCTAAACATTGTATTTTTCAGAACTGGGTTGGTTTTTCTACCTTCCTCTCCCTATCCTCTTTACATTACTCTAAATCACTATTGTGGCCTGTTCTTGGCTTTGATTATTACCACTGCAAGAACTCCTGAAGCATTGCTTTCCTCCCTCCATAGGCTCTGAGTGGAAGCCTCTGGATGACCACCTACAGTGACCTGGAGCTGGAGTGTAGTTTAATGTGTCTTCAGCCCAGATTGAGACAAAATGGACTGCTTGTTTCCTGCTGAAAGTGAAAACTACATTTTTCTACTTGGACTACTTGGGTTTGCTTTTTTTCTCATGTTAACCCCTGTTACTGAAATAATAATCTTTTATTTGTGTGGTACGCTTCATTCATACCATCTTTAAAAATAAAAATGTGTGTTTAAAAATTATTTTAAAATAATAATTACAATTAATAGCCATTACTAAAAAATAATAACCACTATAAGATGCATTGTGATGTGTTGGTATTAGTAGCTATCATTCAGCAAAACAGACAAACTATAGTGATACTAAGGAAATATAAGAATTTATTAACTGGTCCATTTGTGAGGAACATCAATGAAATTTTAAGAACAAAATTTTTAAAATGACAGAATTCTATGGAAAAAAATATTCTAAGGAAAGGATAAAAATAGAGGAAGCCACAAGGAAGTACCACAAATCTAAGCTGTTTTCAGATGAGCCCTTAGAAAGAAGGATATCATCGCCAGTGTCAGATGAATCTTGACTGAAAGCCGAGAATATCAGAAAGATGTTTCTGTTTTATTGACTCTGCAAAGGCATTCAACTGTGGAGATCATAACATATCATGAATAGCATTAAAAAGAATGGGAATTCTAGAACATTTACTTGTGTTCATGTGAAATCTATACCTAGACCAAGACATAAAAATAAGATCCAGATTTAAGCAAAAAATGACTCGACTTAACCTCTACCAAGAGTAAACTCAGAAAACTCTCATCAGTTACTCTTGTCACAACCACAGAATCCAGTACCCCCAAGAGAGTTGCCCAAAGGAGTGAGGGAGTAAGGGATATTTGCCACAACAAGGAAAGTGAGATTCCACCAAACCACTTGCAAAATCCATTCACAAACAGTGAGGGCAAGTCTCAGTGAGGGAAGATCAGACTTCCATTTTAAAATACTAGTATATTTGTACTGAAAATCATGCTAATGTGTTTTAATTAACTGAATCTAGTAAAATCCTAAAAATAAAATTATACCTAGTGATAGAGTCCTCAATTACCTCCTTTTAGGTGTTCTATCCCTGATTATCAATGGAAATACTATTTATTACACTCTTGAGTCCATTTAAAAATCCCCAGGAATACAGTGGTTGTGAAGTTGGCATTTAACCGAAATGCCTGTGGTTCAAATTGTATAGTCACAGAAGAAACAAGTGGCAATATACTTCTGTAAAATTTTAATCTTGGGAAGCCTATGAGGCACTTTTATTATATCCTATAAGGTTGTTCCAGTGGCTTAGTGGCAGGAAGCTGCGCTTCAATTCTGAAGGTGCACTATTCAAATCCATCAGATGCTCCACGGAAGAAGGATGGGCAATTTCCTCCCATGGTATTAACAGCCTCTGAAAACCCACTGGAGGGTCAGCTATGGGTCGGTTCTGACTTTAAAGTACATAGCACAACAACAGCATAGTTGGGTTGTCAAGAGTCAGAATTGACTCCATGGAAATCACTTTAGTGAAGTGTTATTTATTTTGTTTTTTAAGGGGATTTTTTTGTTTTGGTGCTGGGTTGTTTTTTTGTGGGTTCCTCCCCATCATTTTTGTTTTTCCAGTTCAATTTAAGAGGTAGCTCTTGTATTCTGGATCACCCTTAAAATGAGCAAATCCAAACTTCCCATGAATAAGTCAATAAAGGAAATTCTTCTGAGTTCAGCCATTGAAGGGGTGGGGGGAAAACCCATGTGTTTCCAAAAATAATAGACAATGAAAGTGGTTTGTTGTTTCTTTTCCTTCAATGTCACAATTTGGAAGGTAGATTCAGAATCCCCAAGACACACACACAATAGAAAGCAGTTCATGTACCACTCCTATTACAACCAAAAGTGGTGGAAAAAGTCCCATGATCAAAGACAGAAAACCTGTATCTAATATTGGGTCAGACGCAAGTCATTGGGCTGTCTCCAGGTGTCAGATACTATATTACCTCTCAGAGTATCTCTTGTCTTACTCCTCTTTAATAAAGGAAATAATATCATTTGGGGCTTTTACACCTCCTAATAAATCAGGGGTTCTTGTTGTTGTTGTTATTTAATGCCGTCGAGTAGTAGACGACTCATAGCGACCCTATGAATGAACAGCCTGAGCACTGTTCATACATAGAGTTTCCGGAGGCAAGCCATTTGGAAGTGGATACCGCTCCTGCTTCCAGGCTTGATTTAGTCGGGAAGCTCCAGCCAACACTGTCCACCATGGGTGCCCATTACCACGATTGGCACATCACTGTCACAGGCTTCAGCATCACAGCAACCACGAGTTACCTCTGTACAGCAATGCACAGACCAGTGCTATACCACCTAGAAGAATGTTTGACAGGAAGACAATTTGAACCTGGCCAAGGGCCACAGATGAAAATCACCCAACCTTCGGCTTGGTAGCACAGCTTCCTTTCCCTAGGCCAATGTAGCTCTAAATTGTGATTTTAAGGAAAGGGGGTTTTTTTGTTTTGTCTTTTTGGTAATTTTTTTTATTTTAATAATTTTAATGAACATTTACAGAGATTTTGGATTTCCATTCTTTCATTGCTGCACTTCTCTCCCATCCAGCCCCAACCCCCAGTTCGCTCCTCTGATTTTAACGAAAGTTTACAGAAAAGTTGGATTTTTCATTCATTCATGATTGCACATTTTCCTCCCTACTGAGCAACCAATTCAACTTTTTAAAAAAAATTCGTTCGTCATTGCATAATTTTCTCCTCTCTTTCCCTCATTTCACTTTGCTATGGGCCTCTTAATCTGGACTGTTGTCATACAAAAAAATGACTAATCATAAATTCCCTTTAAACAGTTCTTTCCTTTATCTGTTCCAATACAGTGTTCGTTATTTATGCCCTATTTTCTTAGTTAATCCTTGAAATAATATTCTTTGATAGGCAACATCATAATGGCTGTAAAAGAGGCTTAAACTGTGGTCAACTTCATCTTGCTTGGATCTACAATTAACAACCTTGGTACAAGCAGTTAGGAGATACATTGCACTTGGAAAATCAGCAGTTAGAGACCTCTCCAAATTATTGTGGAGTAATGATGTCAGTTTGAGGACTAAGATGCATCTGATTTAGGTCCTGGTCTTTCTGAGAGCTGCACAATGAATAAGGAGGACAGAAAAAGAATTGACGCCTTTAAACTGTGATGTTAGAGAAGAGCACTGAACATCCCATGGATGGCCAAAAGAAAAAAACAGGTATGTCTTGGACAGGGGTAGCTGGAGTGATCTTTGGAGGCAAGAATGATGAGGCTCTGCCTCATCAACATACTTTAGCACCTCTTATCAACATACTTTGGGCATGTTGCTAGGAGGGGCTATTCCTTGGAGAAGGACATGTTGCTGGAAAGGGTGGAGGGTTGGCAAAGGAGAGGAAGACCCTCAACCAGGTGGATTGACACAGTGACTGCTGCAATGATCTCTGTGTGTCAGGAAGTGTGAGGTTGCCACAGGATAGAATGTATTTTGTTCATAGGGTCACTATGAGTTGTACTCAACTCAATGGCACCAAACTACAGCAACCATTAAAATTATAATGTTAATATAAAATAATATAATAGATGAAAGGCACTTTGTATAGTACAAAGTAGCACAGTGATGCAAAATTATTTTTCTAATAGCATGAACACTGTCCTCTAAGAGCATTTTACTCACTGCAACTCACCATAGGATCAGTATAATTGCCAGGGTTTTGAGAGGATTTTGTTTTATGTTCATTGTTATATAGTTCATGTTCCCATTTTATCTTTCAGGTCTTTGTCTTGATTCTTTGATTTGTTTGCTGAATTTTCAATTTGCTTGCTCAAGAATAAAAATCTTGTGTTTATGATCCCTCCGCTGTGCAATTTTACTCTTTCAACAGCATGGAATTGTTGGTGTATCCTTATAGTTTTCTTTCTGAAAAGCATGTGAGCTTAAATAAAGAGTGATTTCAGATGTCCTTTTTCTGCTAATAGACTGGGGAAGTTTTCTCAAAGACTTGAGAATTTGTTACTTTAGCTATTGAATTAAGGGCAGAGAAGAGAACAGGATCAACAGCTTTGCAAATCATCATTTGCCTTCAAACACAGAGAGGTATTTAAAACACTCAGTTAGATACACATTTTTTTTCCTTAAATAGGACTCCACCCATGCTAGCCTAAGATCTCCTTGACAATAATAATTATCTTGATGAACATTCAATGCCTGAGGACTGAATCAATAAGAAATAAGACAAAAGAGTTAGCTGTTGAAGAACAAAAATATTACCTTTGTGACTGATACAGACAAAACTTTTAGCATCAAATTGAACGGGCTCATGACTAACCTTTCAGGTGGGTTTTCAGGAGGCTCTAAAAATTTCATGGGAGAATATTGCTCATCTGTTTCTCCCAGAGTCACTGGTAGATTCAAACACCCAGAGAGATGCTGATTTAGGGTTAGAAGCATAACTCCCTTCAGACTAAGCCACCAGTTTACTATAATAATGACTTTTTCAGTTCCATCTTTCACTCTAATCCTGGAAATAGTTCACTTGAAAAATTTGAGGCCACAAGGTAGAAAGGCTACATCATTGTCTCCATTAGTTTGACTAGAAAAAGGAGAAAGACAAGTCAAATCTCTTGATGTTCAAGATTCTTATTAAAAGGTTGCAGTTGTTAGCTGCTACTGATTAGGTCCTCGATTCACGCACAACATAGAAAACATTGTACCATCCCCACAGTTCATTGTAGATCATACACTCATAGTCTAAGACGGTTTTCTAAGAGATTTTTGGCTCATTTTTTTAATAGAGATCATCAGATCCTTTTTCCTAGCTCAACTTTGTCAAGAAGTTTCTCTAAAACCTGTCCAGAATCATGCAATTTACCACTAGAAGATGAGTGGTCACTGCACACAAGCTACAGTCACCAGGAATCAAACCTGAATACTCAACACAGAAAATAAGAATTCTATGGCCCAGTTTCCCACAACTGAGGAAATTGACATATGGTGGCCATTAATTAGCCAAGTAGGCCACCAGAAGATAGAGTAAGAAACGATCCTTTACAGAAAGGAAAATGAAAAAAGGAGTTTCCTTCTAGTAAATAGTAAATAGTAAATAGTCATAGCTACGGACTAGGCACCACTCTGAAAATTTTATCAGATTTAATCCATCTGATCTTTTCAACAAGTCTAGGAAGTAAATACTATTACTATCACCCTTGTATCATTGATAGTTGTCATCTAGTGGGTTCTGACACATGGGGACCCAGGTGTAATAGAATGAAACCCTGCCTGGTGCTGGACCATCTCCATGATCCACATATTTAAGTCCATTATTGAAGCTTTTGTGTCAATTCACCTCACTGAGGATATTTGTTTTGTTTTGTTTCCACTGACCCTCTACGTTACCAAGCACAATGTACAAATGTTCAGATCTTTCATTCATAGGGTCGCTGAGTCGTCTATCTATGATTCAAAGGCACATACCAACAACAGCAACAACAACATGATTTACTCAGCAGCCCTCAGGCCTGGTTTTAATTGGTTTTGGTCAAATAGTCTTCTAAGTGGTATAGAACTGGTCTGTCCATTTGCTGTACAGCGGTAACTTGTGGTTGCTGTGATGCTGAACATGATGACACTGGTGTGTCAAGTGTGATAATGGTTACCCATGGTGGACAGTGTTTGGTGGAGCTCCCCAAGCTTGGCATCCACTTACAAAATAGCTTGCCTCTGGAAACTCTGTGAACTTGGAGAAAAAATGAAAGTTACACAACTGTTCAGATCTTTCGTTCATAGGGTCATTATGAAATATCTATGACTCGACTGCATTAACAACAACAACAACATCATGATATTGCTTATTGGTCCAGTAGTAAGGATTTTTGTCTTCTTGATATTGAGATGCAATCCATATTGAAGGCTGGAGTCTTTGATCTTCTGCAGCAAATGAGACTTTAATTTACTTTGTAAACTTTCACTAAAAACCCAGTAAAATATTATTTTAAAAGAAATCACATTGAACATAAACAAAAAGGTTAGTCCCTATTTCATGTCATTATTTTATTTTCCCTCATTCTCCAAAGTATTTGGGAAAAGAATATTTCTTTTAAAATCTCTGTTATTCACCAAAATGTTCTGTTATATCTGCCTCATAATGAAAGTGCTTATCTTTTCCTGAAGTTCTTCAACTGTCTATCCCACCTCTAGACACTCATTTTCTCTTGGAATCTATCATCAGCTTTAAGCTTTTTGTTACAGAATAAATCATGTGCCCCTGAAGTACATATATGTAATGGTGTGATAGGAAGTCATATACTGATCCTCCAAAATATGATAAATCAATGAGTTTTGAAAGGGTTAAGGGTGATTTGCAATACCTTTAATCCCATCAAAGCCCTGATCTGGTATCCTCAGGAAATGGCCTACAATAACTTTTATCTCAGAAGAGGTTAAAGCAGAAATGAGATCTCAGTACCACCAAAGGAGAATCAAGAGTACAGGGCATCTTTAAGACTCAGATAACTTTATGGTGAACCTTCTAGATCCAGGAAATACTGACACCAAGAATATTTGATCTCCAAGGAATATTTGATCCATACATGCTTAGCATGGTTGCTGCAAAAGATGAAAGACTATTATCTTCAATATGGATTGTCAATATGGATTAGAAAAGAAAAAAATAAATCTTCTCCAATGGATCAATAGACAAAAACATGATAGAAAAAGAATTGAGGTTGTCAACATTTGATCTTGCTTGAATCCATAATCAACATCCTTGGAACTAACAGTCAAGAAATCAAAACTTGTTGCTTTAAGAAAATCTATTGTTAAGGAAGAACCTCAAGTGCTAAAAAGCAAGGATGTCTGTATAAAGACTAAAATACAGTAGATTCAAGCCATGGTCTTTTCAACTACTTACTATGCATCTAAAAGTTGGATCATAATGAAGGATGACAGAAAAAGAACTGAAGTCTTCAAATTGTAGTGTTGGAGAAGAGTACTAAATATCCCATGGACTGACAAAAGAACAAACAACTATGTCTTCAGAAAAAGTACAACAAAGGGGCTTCTCAGATGCAAGGAAAGGATGATAAAGCTTTGTCTCACATATTGGGTGTGTTGATGGGAGGGAGGTACACACTTGAAGAAGGATGTCATGCTAGCGAAGGTGGAGGGTCAGTGTAAGAGACAGTGTAAAAGACCCTCACAATCAGCACAGTGACTGTAATAAAGAGAAAGAGCATGAAGATGGGTCAAGGTTCAGAATTTTTGTTCTTCAGGTCACTATAGGTCATAATGGACTTGAAGACACATAACAACAACACTACATGCTTAAAGGAAAAATGTTCTTTTTTATTTTCTGAACCAAAAGTGAGAGGAATTTTTTTATCACAAATAAACTATTTAAAACAATAAAAACTTTTTATTTCGAAGTTCCGGGAAAAAAAGTCCTAAACCAAGTTGAGCTTCTAGTGGAGAATCTTTTCCTGGCCTCCTCCAGCTTCCAGGGGTGGTCACCCATCCTTGACTTTTTAGTTTATGGCATTATCACTTCCATCTCTGACTCAGTCTTAATAGTGCCTTTTTCTTCTCCTGTTTCTCAAATCTCACTCTTCCTCTCTCATGAAACGACATTTGGCATTGAATAAAGAGCCAAATTATATATCCAGAAGAATCTACTCTTCTGAAGATCCTTAATCACATTCATTAAGATCTCTTTTATCCCCAAATAAGATCACATTCACCAGTTTCAGAGTTTAGGACATGGATATAGATATGGTTTGGGGGTTTTGGGTGGTTTGGGGGTTTTGGCTTTTTGGGTTTTTTTATGTTTGTTTTGTTTTGTTTTGCTTTGTTTTGTTTTTAAGGAGAGGGTATTATTTAGCCCACTAAATCAAACTAAACCAATTCTAACTCCTGGCAACTGCTACACTCCATCAAAGAGGCATGTGAAAAAAATGGGGAAAATGCAATGAACAAATCAATGTCACTCATTGACATTAAGTTGGAATTGACCCAAACCTGGCCCACCGGTGGGTTTTCAGAGGGAATAAGTAGCACAGGAAGAGAATCCCCATTTATTTTTTTTTTCTCCTGAAAAGCAGCTGGTGAATTCAAACAGTCAGCCTTTGGAGTAGCAACTTAACTCTCTATCTACTAGGCCACAGAGATCCCTAAGGAAGGAATGTTGTTGTTGTTGTTGTTGTTGTCATTGTTGTGTACCATCAAGTCAGAACCAACCCTGAGCTCACCCTTCAGTGGGTTTCCAGAGGTGGTAAATACACTGGAGTAGATTGCTGATCTTTCTCTAGCGAAGCAACTGGTGGATTCGAATTGTCATTTTAGATCTCCATATCCTTTATCTTATCAAGAAGAATATTACAATGAAAGATACACAATGATGTCCTGGAAAGAACTCCAGAAATGGTAGCCAAGTATTACTCCCAACAACATCACAAGAAAATACTATGATCTCAGGCGGTTCATCTGTTTCTTTCAAAGTCTTAATTTCCATCTATGAATGAATGAAGTTATTCAGATGCTCTTTGAGCACGCTTCTACCTTCAACCTCTTACAATGATACAGAAAATCCCAAGTATATTTCAAAATTCAATATAAACACAGCTAGAAAATAGAAAAAAGTACTGTTATCAAGGCTAGTCTTTCACTCAGCAAAAATTGTTTAATACCTCTCTTTGTGTCAGGAAAAGAGGACACCATACATCGATAAATAAACAGCTGAATTAACTAAAACTATAATCTTCAGTATCTCTCCAGGATACTCAAATCAACAAGTGCCCACGAAATTAATCTGCTTTATACCGAGTTTATTCTGCTGGAAAAGAAGGAAGGAAATAAGGAGGCTGGCAAGGGGAAGCTGATAGATCTAATTGCTGGTTAATGAAAGCCCATAGATAACACAAGAGTTTGCATACTGTGAGACATTGTGTTACAAAGAAAAATGGGTTGGTTTGGATTTGGTTCAGTTTAACTGCAATCTTCAATGTGATATTAAGCTTCCAGGGCCTGTTTGCTCACATGAGGGGGAAGAATGGAAAGGGGGGTAGGGGAAGAATGCCTACCAGTGAGGACTGAAGGAAAGATAGCATAGAGGACAGTGAGGAGGTGTTGCCTGGCCCAGGTGAAAACAATAAGTCTGATAAAATGTTTAAAGTTCACTTTGCATCCCCTTTCCCCACCCCTCTTGACAGCAGGGAAATGTCAATTTTTGGCTGTTACTATTTAATGAGACTCATTTGGATTCTTCATATTAAAGTGAAATTCACACTAAAATAAGATTCATACCAGAAGCAGCCTTGTTGTTATTTAAGGCCCACCTGGATAATTCAGGGTGATTCCTTGATGTTCATATCCCTGTTGTTGGCATTGATGTGTGGTGTCAAGTCGGAACCAATTCATAGCTGATTCTCCAACAGGTTTTCACAGGGAAACAGTTAATAGCATGGGCAGATACTGTCTATCCTCCCATGCAGCAACTGGTGGATTCCAACTACAGGCCTTTGGGATTGCAGTATAGCTTCTTACCACTAGGCCACCAGGGCTCCTTAAGTACACCTTCCTTTGGTGTAGTATACCTTCCTTGTTGTTGTTGATCGCCTTCAAGTCAAGCCTGACTCATAGCTACCTTATGAACAAAAGGCCTGAAGCTTTTCTATAACTGTTGACATTTATCAAAGTTCATAGAGTTTCCAGAGGCATGTTGTTTAGGAAGTGGATACCTTCCATAGGTATACTGATATATCCATGTTTCAAATAGATGACATTCACAAGCTACAAGGATTAGAATATGAATTTACTGGGCATGAGAAGAGGCATGATTCCATCCATCATGAATCACCAAAAAGACAAGTAAGAAAAGTATAATGGACTTGGGCATTGTCAGAATCTGTATAGAATGTGTTCTAACAGTAAAATGTCTGTCAAAGACTATTAAAACATGAGCAAAGAGATGAGAGGAGGTCAGGGGACAGACATAGTATTGGCCCTATACTGTGCCTTTCTCACAATCTCTGATTCACTCAAGCCCATTGCTGCAGTCACTGTATCAACTCACCTAGTTGAGGGTCATCTCTCCTTATCTCTCTGTCCCTTCTCCTATCTACTGCTGTTAGGTGCCCTGAAAAGGGAGATCTGGTGACCTATTGGTAAGAATTTGCATTGCAATCCCAAAGACACACTGTTTGAAGACACACTGCTGCTCCTCTGGAGATGGATGGGCAATTTCCTCTCGAATAATTTACCATCTCCAAAAGCCCTATGAGTCAGTTCTAATTTGGCAGCACTCAACAACAATAGCAGGTGCCCTGAAACAGAATGAGACACTGCCCCCATCCTCACACCATTGCTGTGTTTGAGCTCATCTCTGCAACCACTGTGTCAATCTATCATCTTGAAGAGCTTTCTCTTTTTTGTTGACCCTCTAGTTTAAAGAATAAGGTGCATTACATTCAAGCCTTGATATTTTAAATTACTTTGTATGCATCTGAAATTAAAGAAGGAAGACAGAAGAACCTATGTGGTGTTGGAAAAGAATACTGGTCCCAAGCACCAGTCCCATGGACTATCAAAAAACAAATATATTTTTTAAAAAGTGCCTCCCCGATACTCCTTAAAGGCAAGGATAGGGAAACTACCTTATATACTTTGAACATATTACCCGAAGAAGTCAGCCCTTGTAAAGAGATATCATACTTGGAAAGGTGAAGATCAATGAAAGAAAGAAAGGAAGACTCTCTGTAAGATCGATTGACCCAGTGACTATAAGCGTGGGCTCATATTCGAGATTCTGACGATGGTGCAGGATACAACAAGCTTCAGATCTGTCATTCATAGGGTGGTGATGAGTCATAGTCAACTCAAAGGCACCTAACAGCAAACACTTTACCCAGCATAATGTCCTCTGCCAGGGATTGTCCCACCTGATAATAAGTCCAAAGTAAGTTAGGGGTAGTCTATTGCACTTCTCCAGATCATTCTAGCAGCTAGAGATGATGTAATACTGATGGGGAAAGTTCTTAATCTTAAGATAGAGAATAGCAATGAGTTTGGTTACGTGTGTGTTTGCAAAAATTTTGAGCTCTGGAGGCAGCAGGCCTAGGTTTGCATGCTGGTTTGTCACTATTTTCTCACTCTTTGAGTGTCTTTTTGTTTTGTTTTTTGTGGGTGTTCTTTTTTGTGGGGGTGTTTAAGGTTGCTGTTATTGTTACAGGTGCCGTCTAGTGTGACTCTCAGCAACCCTATGAAGAACAGATCATAATCTTGTCCTATCTTATGCCATCTTCACTATCCCCATCACGCTAAAGTCCATTGTTTTAACCAAAGTGTCAGTCCATCTCCTTGAGTGTCTTCTCTCTTTTGCTAACTCTCAAACTTTCCCAGTATTATGTATTTTCCTAAGGAAGGGTGCCTAGTGACTACATGCCCCAAACATGTGAGACCTTAGAAAAGTCATTATTGCTCTTTAAGCTATCATTTTCTGATCTCCAAAACAGTGACGATAGTGCCTAAGTAGTATTACAATGGCACCAAATTTCACAGGATCGGAGTTTTCGGCTGTTGTATATAGGCTCACTATGAGTCGCAAGCGACTCAACGGCACATAAAAACAACAACATCAAAAACTTCATGATCCAGGGAGGTGATCCCACAGGGACGGGTCAAGGAGGTGCCTCTATCCATGGCAAACATCTGATGAACTTCACCCAGACTTGAAATTCAAGGGAGCCAGAATAGACAAAGGACAATGCAGGACCAGACACCAATGGCAGCCAATTCTTTGTGACCTTGGCTCCTACCCAGTGGCTTGATGGCAAACACATCACTTTTGGCTGCGTGTGCCAGGGCATAGAAATAATGAATCAGGTGGGAATGCCAGAAACAGACTCTCAGGAGTGCCCTATAATTGATGTGAACATCATTAAGGCATATCCTTCTGGCTAGAGTGGCTGTTGGCCTGGGCACACCTGGGACTTTGGTCCTCTAAGATGGCCCTAAAGACAAACTAGATGGATGTGTATAAAAACTTCATTTTGGTCTTGCAAATATCAGCTAAGGGGGCATGGATGGGTTAAAGATGGAAATGTATCTCATGACTTAAGAGGAGGCTCCTTGTCTGTCTCCTTGGTACTGAGGTTAACAGAGCACCTGCAGAAATGAGCACAGTGTGCTGCCTTACATGTGTCTGCCTGCCTACATTTAGAATAAAAGGAAGCTGAATCTCCCTAAGTCCAGGAGTCTAACCCAACTTCTTTCTGGAGAGATTGATATTCTGGCCTACACAGCAGCCTTTGGTGGCTGACAGCCATGGAATTCAAAACCAAGAAGTAGGGTCTGTCAGCCTGCTTAACTCTGCACACACCCTCTTTCAATCTCCTACATTTGTTCTTCCAAGGGTGTATGTGTCTCTCTCTATATATAGTTTCCCTCAAAACCAATGCATCAACGCTGCTGTTTCTGACACTTAGACCTCCCACACAAAGCCACATTGAATTTTTGCCAAATGGAAAATGCATCCAACAATCAAGTTGCTAAGAGGTGTCAAGAGCAGAATGATAATGTGTAATAATCAAGAAAATAATTTACTAACAGGAAGCAGAAGCCAGGACCATCTACCCCCACCCTGAAGAAAGACTAGAAATCTGTAGTGAACACTAGGATAGCCAGAATTTTCCTTAGAAACAGAAAGGCCTCATTTTCAGAGGCTTTTGTTGTTGTTGTTGTTGTTGTGGTTGTTGTTTTAACTTAAGACTTAAGTGAAATTAAATTTTTCTATGACCAGGGCTTTTATTTCTGGTTTTTTAAAAATAATCTTCCTGTTTTGTTGGAGGGATAAGAGTGGGAGAAGAGAGGAGTTATTATCTATGTTAGAACTATGTGTAGAACTTTCCAAAATAAAGTGCTATGGATGGTTTAAAAATTTATATTTATTGTATGTGTGTGTGTATATAAATTCCTCACAAAAGATACTATTCTCTTATTTTCCCATCTTCTTCCTCTTCTTCAACACCTCTGACATAAAAGACATTATTACACCTTACTAAAATGTCACCCAGATGTCCAGACAACACTCCATATACGTATTCTTCCCAATTTGCAAGCTGCATGTTCACATAGCCATCTACAGACACAAGGTAGCCCTTGTACTCGATTCCCCTCTTAAGTGTTGCCACCACTGGCTCTCCAGTTAATCCATTCAGAAATGGTTTGGGATTGACGGGTGAACTCATTGCAAATACAGGTGAATGGTGCAGGCTTCTAGCTGCTGATCCAGCTGTTGTCTGACCCTCTAACAGGAGCAGTTGTCCGAGGCCCCGAGACATGGCACTCTCAGAGAAAATGGAGATCTACTTTCAAAACAGCATCTATTGAAAGCCCCGTGTAATAGAGTTCTACTCTTCTGTGTATAGGAATCTCCATAACTCAGAACTGGTGTAAAACAGAACTGTGGTAAATCGTATGGGATAGTATTCTCAGCGCATACTGGCTTTGATTGTAATCCAAAAATATGCATGAAAATAAAATCTTATTTCAGTCTTTGGAATGGAAGAAAAATCAATGCAAGTTGTTACAATGTTAAGCTAAAATTGTTTTAAGACAAAAGCACCAAAAAAAAGCACACTATCTATTGTCTGCTAGGGAGCATAGCCTTTCCATTGATGTATAGATATGATGTATTTGTATATGTTGTTGTTGTTAAGTGCTGACTCATAGCGACCCTATGAACAAAAGTCCTGGACACGTCCTGTATAACTTTTGTCCTTTCTCCAGGTGATAGGGTTTTCCTAGGCAAGCTATTGTGGAAGTGGATGCCACTCCTGCTCCTAAGCTTGTTTTAATTGGGGAACTTCACCAAACACTGTCCACCATGGGTAACCATTCTCATATTTGACTCATCAGTGTCCCTCTAATAGTTAATTTAGCTATAGCAAAGGGTAAAAAAGGAACCAGGCTCCAATCAGTCCAGTACAATTATTCTCAAAATTGGCAGATAGGTTGTTTTTAGTATGATAATTTGTATTACAATGACAGTTTATCAATTTGGTCCATACAAAAGTAACAATATTTGATATCAGCAGGATGTTTTAGAAATACAAAGATAAAAAAATATTTAGCCCAAGTCCTTCCAAAGCTTATGTGTATCTGCTTCCCAATAATAAGTGTGAGGTTATTATGTTGTTGTACGCCATAGCGTCACCTGTGAGCCATAGCGACCCTATGCACAATTCCTCTGAACCCTGTCCAACCCTGAGCCAATCTCACTGTCTCCGAAATACCTGCATATGTTTGCTGAAATCAGTGTTGCTTCCTTATTTCCCAATTATTTTAAAAAGTAAAGAACTTGCTGAAAAATATCTTTAAATCTATAGCTAAACAGAATATAGTTTTATTTAATGACTTTTAATTTGGCATTGGATTAACTAAAAACTATTTGTAAAAAAAGCTAAAATGTAGACATCTTTATTAATTCAACCTAGCTCTCAGGCCTATTCATATTATCTGTTTGACTCCATCTACTTATCTGCATATTGTTTCTTCCTATAGGGAGCTCTGGTGGCCTAGTGATAAGTAGTTGTACTGCAAACTTGAGGGTATGAAGATCAAATTCACCAGCTGTTCCTTGGGAGAAAGATGGACAATCTTTTCCCATGCAATTAAAACTGCCTCTGAAAACCCTCTGGAGGGTCAGTAATGGGCCAGTTCAGACTTGACAGTACACAACAACAACAACAAACATTTTAAAATTTATCTGTAGCAGCACAAAATAAGTCAGCAACATTTAGAAGCCTGAGCTAGGTTACCATATTATAAAATAAAATGGCTTATTTATAAAACGTTGCTTAGTATTTAGCCTTTTATTAGTGAGATCTGGTGGCATAGCCTGTAGGGAGTTACACTGCTAATTTGAAGGCCAAGCCTTCCTGACTGTACAAATCCACCATAGGCTCCAAAGAAGAATGATGAATAATCTCCTCCTCTCATGTGATTTATAGCCTCTCGCCCTCTGAAGGGTTGGCTACAAGTCTGACTCAACAGCAGAGAGTGAATGAGTGATAGCCTCTCATTAATGTGTACCTACCATTTCTTTACTCTAAGTGGCATTCATTAACTATATAACCTGCTTAACAAGTAACCAAGTTACTCATATTCTCATTATGACAGAGTACAGCAGATCAGATTTCTAGTTTGTGTTAGTATAAGTAAATTACAGAAATGAGGGAAAGTCTGAAGCAATTTCTTGTTCTTTTACAATTCCCCAGCCTTTCAGGGTGGAAAGGTATACTTACTGAGTGCAATCCAGAACAGGTAATGTTCCAGTGCAGCATCATGAGGGTAAATACATTTTTTTATAAAATCTATATTTCTTGTAAGCTTTTTTGATCTATAATAATTAGCCAGCCCATTTTAGCATACAGTATTAGGATGGGTAAAAAAAAAAAAAAAGATAGTTATCCCCTGCCCCAGCTCAGTTCTAGCTAGTGAATGGAATTGGTAAATGATGTGCCATGTAGAAATATTTCAGCCTATTATTTAATATCACCAAAAGCATGTCATTTATTTTTTAATTGACCTGAGACAAAGAGGTTTTCATTAATTGTCATCAATATTATTCCAGAGAGGGAAAAATTCAGCATCCACAAAAAGCCATAATCATATATAACTATGCCAAGTTGTATTGTGGAGAGGAAAAAATAAAAAGGTTATGTAACTATGCTAAGGTGTTTCTTGAAGATAAAAAATAAAATGCTCCTTTATAACTCTTACTAAGAATCTTATTTAAATGGAGTCAATCCTTAGTTAAATATGTCCTAACTCGATATTATTATCATAAGAAAATCACCTCCATAAATGAACAGATTAGAGGTAGAGAGTCAAGGAGAATCTGAAGTGGATTCTTTGTTCTTTTACAATTTACCAGAGGATGCTTTCCAAAAATACAAAGCATTCTGGAATTTTAAGCACTACACTATATTGAACAATATTTGCAGTTAAATTTTGTGTTAGATCTTAAACGCGGACTACATAAATTCCCTGGATAATAAAACAACATTGATAAATAGTATGAGAATGTTGAAGGAAATTTGTTGTTAGTTCTTTAAATAACTTGGAAGGCATTCCCATGTTGATTATTATTTATCTTATTCTTCATTTTATTTTTGCTGTCAAGATTATAAGTAGACAGGACATACCGAAAATGTTGATATATATAATGTATGTATGTACATATATTATATGTATGCACGCACATTTATACTGAGTGGTTCACTTAAAATCACTATTTTTACAGAGACCTTCTATTGTGAAGATATTCATTTCACTCTATATATATATATATAGATATATATTATTTATATATATTTACATATGTATTTAAATTATATAATATTTTTAATTTATATTTTAATTGATGTTTTAAGAAATCAATTATTCCAAGCAATGGAATAGCTCAGTCATATGGAATTTCTTTGTCCATCTTTTTGAGGAAGTACCAAACTGCCTTCCAGAGTGTTTGTACCATTTTACAATGTATAAGAGTTCTTATCTCTCCACATCCTCTCCAACATTTATTACTTGCTGTCCTATTAAACTTTGTCACTGCTACTGGAGTTAGATGGTATCTCATTGCGGTTTTGATTTGCATCTTTATTGTTGCCAGTGATTTGGAGCATTTTTCCTCATATCTGTTGGCCATTTGAATGTCTTCCTCTGTGAAAATTCTTTCCATATTTTTTGTCCATTTTGTAATTGAGTTATCAGTCTTTTTCTTGTGGAGTTTAAGAGAGTATTTTATAAACTTTCATTACGAGACTCATCTGAGATGGTGTTGCCAAATGTTTGTTCCCAGTCTGTAGGTTTTCTTTTCACCCTGTCGGAAAAAGTTTTTTATGCACACAGGGATTTAATCTTTAGAAGGTCCTAGTCATCAATTTTCTCCTCTTCAGTTTGTGCATTTCTGGCTGTATTTGGCAGTCTCTTTATACCATAGACTAGGCCTTCCAAGCTTGATCCCAGTTTATCTCTTATGAAACTTTTTGGTTTGGGGCTTTACTCCCAGGTCTCTGATCCACCTTGAGTTGATTTTTGTGTATGGTGTGAGATGTGAAGAACTGAGGCTCAAATGGAGACTTGTACATCAGTGTTTATAGCAGCGTTAGTCACCATCAAAAGAACACAGAAAGAGCCCAGAAGTCCAACCACAAATGAATGGCTTGAGAAGTTGTGGTACCTTCACACAATAGACATGCAGGAAAAATGATTTTGCAAATTACTACCTAATTTGGGAGAGACTGGAGAGCATCATGCTGAGTGAACTAACTCACTCCCATAGGGACAAATACCGTGTAAAACCATTATTGTAGAATGAGTATGAGGACCCAAGGCAGAGAGGACGGAAGCAGAGGGGTGAGGATGGGCAAGGGGTGGAAGTTAATAATAGGGTCGCACAATCTGATAAGTGAGGAGTGAAGGAAATGGAAAAGATCTTGTTTGAAAAACAATATTTAAACTTTTCAAATAAATCAGTATAAAATAAGAAATGTAAGTATTTAAAAAGTAAATGAAATAAAACAACCTTAAAACTTAATCATTTCATCATAAAGAGACCTGATTTAGCATTGTTAAATATTTTATGACATCTGATTTGGTTTTTAAGTATAATCTCAAATATAAAGAAAAATTCTAGCAAGAGCAGAAACTATTTTTTAAAAATCCATTGTTACAAACAATGATGAAAATCACTATCAAAGATTTCAGTGGGATCTTTATCTATTAAATAGTAATACTTTTAACTAAAAACCTCTTCAGCTTATTAAGAAATAATGTTAGTTTGAGGACTAAGATGCTCCTGATTCAGGTCATGGTTCAATCACAGGTTATGCATCTGAGAGCTGGACAATGAATAAGGATTACTGGAAAAGTATGTATGCCTTTGAAATGTGGTCTTGAAGAAGAGCGCTGAATATCCCATGAACTGTCAAAAGAATAAACAGATATGTCTTTGAAAAGGTGCAGCCAGAGTACTGCTTGGATGCAGAGATGATAAAGCTTCATCTCACATACTTTGGGCATATTACT
Source organism: Elephantulus edwardii (assembly GCF_000299155.1). Lineage (NCBI taxonomy): Eukaryota > Metazoa > Chordata > Mammalia > Macroscelidea > Macroscelididae > Elephantulus > Elephantulus edwardii. The sequence goes on from NW_006399762.1 coordinate 22,163,748, forward strand.
AGGAAAGGATTTTCCTTGGAGAGGAACATCATGCTTGGGAAGATGGAAGCTGAAGTGTGACAAAAGGGAGGAAGATCATTAACCAGATAGACTGGCACAGAGACTGCAGCAATGGTCTCAAGTGGCTCAGATATTGTGAGGGTAGCACAGGACAGGACAGGGTTCAGATCTTCTGTTCATAGGGTCTTATGGGCTGTACTCAACAGCACCTAAATCCAATAATTTTAGTAAAAAAGATATCTGTATTACATTAGGGTCACTTTGAGTTGTCTCACCATGACCCATATGCATCAGGAAAAGTGTCTTTCATAGGATTTTTCAATGACTGATTTTTCAGTAAGTTGCCCAAGACTTTTTCCATGGTTCCTCTAGATGGACTCCAAGTTATAACATTTTGGTTGGAGTTTCTGTGGTTATGTACTGTCTAATCACCTGTGACTCATAGCAACTTTATGTACAACAACCCTAAACCCTACTCTATCCTGTGCCAATCATTGTCTCTGACACACCCAGCCCCATTACCCTAGTCACTGAATCAATCCATCTCATCAAGGGTCTCCTCTCTTGCTCTGTCCCTCCACCCTCCCAAGCATGACATCCCACTCCAAGGATTGGTTCTTCCTTGCAACATGTCCAAAGTATGTCAGACAAAGCTTCAGAATCCTTGCCTCTAGTGAGCAGCCTCATCTCACCCTCTTTAGGATGAACTTATTTGTTCTCCTAGCACTCCGTGGTATATTTGATACTCTTCTCCAGCACCACAGCTCAAAGGCATCAATTCTCCTTCTATTATGCCTACTGCAGAAGGTCAAGCACTACATCTTCAATATGGATTGAAGCTTAACATCAAGAAAACAAAGATTTTGACCACTGGGCTGATTAGCAGCGTCATGATACATAGTAAAGAGATTGAGATTATTAATAGCTTTAGTTTGCTTGGCTCCACAATCAACACTCTTGGTACAAGCAGCCAGGAAATTAAAAGACGGATTGTATTCAGAAAGTCTCCTGTCAGAGACCTCTCCAAAGTACTGAAGAGCAATGATGTTAGTCAGGAGACTAAAGTGCACCTGCTCAAAGCTATCATTTTTTCAATTACTTGCTATGCATCACAAAGCTGGACAATAACCTTTTGATTAACAGTTGTTATTATTGTTGTTGTATGCTTCGAACTGACCCATAGCTGGCCCTCTAGCAGATTTTCAGAGGCAGTAAATCATACAGAAGGAGATTGACCATCTTTCTCCAGTGGAGCAGCTGAGAGAATTGAACCACAACCTCTGGGACAGCAGTGCAGCTTCTTACCATTAAGCCATCAGAGCTTCTGAAGGAAGTTCTTATGAGACAGCAAGAAATCCCATCCATAGTTCTAAAGGAGAAACCTTGAGTGCTGCTATTGCTTCAATTAAAGCCTCCAAGTTCTGAGTTTCTTCTTCTCTTGTACCTAACTGCTCACTTCACTTTAGCTATAAGACCACAAAACATCAGGGTTCCAGCTAGCGAAATAAAGAAATAACAGCCTTGACCCAGGGCCAAATCCCCACTCTTCTATCTGGGGAACCCTCCTCCATCTGAGTTTGCTCACTAGTTATAGTATGACTTTTCAATGAAATAATTTCTGGAAGACTCCAGGGGGGAAAAATGTACTTTTCCAGTTTTTGCCAGCATCCCAGAAAATGCCTTTAAAAAAAGGGGGGGGGGAAATCCCAAAACCCAACAACCCAAATCCTAAGCTAATGGTGTTTAAACTAAAGCACTTCATTATTTCCAATACAAAATATTGTTCATAAAACCAATAGTTGGGAAAGGAAAAGTTAGCTTATCTGTAACTAGAAGTATATTTTCTGTTTAAAAATGAAATGTTTTTAAATTCTACCCTTTTGGGTGGATTGACCCAATGACTGCAAAAGTGGCCGTGAGCATAGTGGACATTATGACGTGGTGCAAGATAGGGCAAGGTTCAGATCTGTTCATAGAGTTGTATTCAACTCAACTGCACCTCACCATAACTCACACAGAGCCATTTCCTTAAGGCAATCTACCATTCCACTCTGTTTTTCCCTCTTCTCCAACCCTACACTGTTGGCTGTACATCAATAGAACCAACATGTTTTTCTTTCTTTTATCTGTGATAATTTGCAAGTTATTAAATTATTCAACTGTTGTTATTGTCGTTATGTGCCATCGAGTCGCTTGCGACTTATAGAGACCCTATGTACAAGAGCCCTAAATGCCGTTCTATCCTGTGCCAACCTAGCCATCTCAAATGCACTCATTCCCACCATCTAGTCACAGACTCGTTCCATCTCATCGAAGGTTTTCCTATCCTGCACCATCCCTCCACCCTCCCAAACATGATGTCCCTCTCCAAGGACCAGTCCCTCCTTGCAACATGCCCAAAGTATGTCAGATGAAGCTTCAGAATCCTTGACTCCAAGGAGCATTCCAGCTTCACCCTCTCCAGAACAAACCTGTTTGTTCTCCTAGCAGTCCATGGTATATTCAATACTCTTCTCCAGTATCACAGCTCAAAGGCATCAATTCTCTTTCTATCATCCCTTGTCATTGTCCAACTCTCTAATGCATAGCATGTAATTGCGAAGACCATAGCCTGGATCAGACCCACCTTAGTCTCCAGCCTGACGTCGTTGCTCCTCAGTACTCTTGAGAGGTCCCTCACAGCTGACTTTCCCAATGCAATTAGTCTCTTGATTTCCTGGCTGCTGTTACCAAGAGTGTTGACTGTGGAACCAAGTAAACTAAAACTGTTAACTCTCTCAATCTCTTCACCATCCATACTGATGCTGCCAATTTCTTTTTTTGACTTAAACTTATGCCCAGAGAAGATCTAGAATTCTTATTTCCATCACTCAGAACTTTGTTGAACAAGTTACCACAAGAAGAATCTACCAGATTAGCTGAATCATCTTGTCAGACTACAATCATGGAGCCTGCCTCTGCTTTATTGCTCACTTTAGTTCAGTCATCCCTTTTCCTTTCTTGATTTTTTTCTTTCTGTTCAAAACATGCTGGTGGATTAGGAGAGGGTGGGATAAAGAAAAGGAATATTTGTGCACCTTTTCTAAAATGTAAGAAAACAACAAAAAATATTCCAAAATGGAATTCATTCTTTTCTATTTACTTTTTTAGTGCTCACTTGATTTTTGTAAATTAAAAACCATTTATGTGATAGCAATACTTTGAGAAAAGAAAATTAAATTGCTAATAGTTGCAAAAATAAGAATTAGCAGAATATAGCTTTAACTCACCAGTCCCAGTTGTTCTCCTAAGAAGAAAGAAGACAATTGTAGGAACAAGTAGAATATAAATAGTCTGAGAGAGGAAAAAAATGAGAGAGAGATTTCAAGGAAGGATAAGGAGAAAAAAGTAAAATAAAATTAGTAAGAATTCCATTGTTTTTTGTTCTGTAAACTGTATTATGGGGGGGGTGGGAAGAAGCACATTAAATTAAAAGAAGAAACCGTTGATAATCAGATAGGATTACCTGTGTATGGAAAATTTTACTTGTCCCAGGATGATTCTAACATTACCCACCCGAGGAAATGTTACCATTTTTAGTGGTTTTCTTGTTCCTGGAAGTCAGAATTGGGACTCAGATTTGTCAGAAAACATGTGCTTAAACAAAAAGGCAGTTATAACTAATCTCAAGAGAAACATGAACAAAAGTATTAACATCTTGCCAAGAGACAGAGCAAAGTATCAAAAGTGTTAATAAGTAGTGGCTGTCCCCTCATGAGAAGGTGTGGTATATGTAATCAGATGAGAACAAAATCATGACATCTGAAAAACAGCAGCTACTTACATGTGATGTTTGAAAAATATGACAACCATTTCGACCTGTTCAAATAGCATTCACAATAAGCTTGAAAATAGTACCAACTCTGGTTAACTTATATTAGAAAACTAGCTGGGAGATAATGGATAGATTAAAAGTTTAAACTGGTCACAGAGCAGACTAGCAGGAGAGGTAGAGTTACAATCAAAGACCTATCATTCAGAAAGACTTGCACCCTCAAAAAAGCTATGTTTCTAGGAAAGTTCCAAACCCAGTGTTTTCTCCTTGTTTTTCATTTCATTCTGCCAGGGATGTGCTGCAAACATTGGGATTATTCTCTAAAAGGCTCTGTGTCAGTTTTTCATCTGCTAAATGAGGCTAAAAAGATTTTCATACTTATTTTTGAGGATAAAAGGCAAATGAAGTATTTGGAGGGCTCTGGAAGAAACGCCTATTGTTAATTAGAGCTATTTGACTTAACTCTATTTTCAATAATTCAGTAACTGGAATTGATTTAACAGACAGATAGACAGTGTAGATGTCAAACTGGGGAGCATCAAAATTCATTCCCAGGGCAACTTACAAGGCTTGTTTTATGAAAAGGCTAACTAGCTATCTTCCTGGAAATGATTTAAACATAAATTGGCAGTTTTTCCTTTCAATGGATCCTAATGTCTCTTTCCCATTTAGCAAAATACTAACTATGAGCTAACAAAGCACAAGGATTAAAAATTTAAAAAGCTCTATGTGCCTGAAACTTAACTTTCAAAATATCCTAGCATTCTGAAGGCATCTTGCTCACAACACAGGTTCAGATTCACCTTGAAAATAACTTATTTCCCCACAAACCCTCCCCCATCTGAGGAATACTCATCAACAACATGCAGGTGACACAAATTTGCTTGCTGAAAGCGAGAAGATCCTCATTTACTGCAGTGGATCAAAGACTACATACAGCTTTCGGTGAGCATTGCATCTAAATATCAAGAAGGGGAAAAATCTTCACCACTGGAACCTATAGCAACATCATGATAAATGGAGAAAAGATTGAAATTATCAACAATTTCATCCTCCTTGGATCCACAATCAACACAGCGGCAGCCTATGATCAAGAGAAAATATTGCATTGGGAAAGTACACTGTTAGACCGCATTATGTCCAGATTGCTGAAGAGCAACGATGTTAATTTGAAAACTGAGATATACCTGATACAGGTCGTGGTCTTTATTAACGTGCTAGAGAAGAGTACTAAACATCCATCCCATAGACTGCCAAAAGAACAAATAGATATGTTTTCAGAAAAGTGCAGCGGGAGTGTTCTTTAGAGGAAAGATGGCAAAACTCTGTCTCACGCACTTTGGGCATGTTGCTTGGAAAGGCTAATCCTTTATGTTTGGAAAGACCATATATAATGTTTGGAAAGGTCAGTGGATGAAAAGAAAACACTCAACCAGAAGAATTAACACAGTGACTTGATTTAAAACTGGGTTCAAATGTGTCAAAGATGATGAGGATGGCACAGGGTCCAGAAGTGTGGTTCTTAGGGTCACTATCAGTCACACTCATTAGTGCCTAACAATGACCTCTTCTCTTGGTGTGGTCCCATTGGCCCACGTCACCTTATTCTACCCACAGTACAAAAGCAGAAGAGAATTCTTACCAGAAAAATGGATTGATTCTTCCAGCTCTTCTTTACTTTTGCTTCATAGAACCAAAAAGCCAAAACTCTCATTATTGTATGTTTGCTAAATGAGTAAAACTGATCTAGTGGGTTTTCCTGGTTAAAATATTTTCAAAAGCAGATAGTCAAGTCTATCTTCTGCAGGACTGCTGGGCAGTTTCAAACCACTTTAGGTTAGTGGTTGACCACACGTAGTTTGCACCATCCAAGGACAGAGAAGTCATATTTTTGCATATTTTGACAAAGCAAGAAAAGATCCTTTAAGAAAAAGGAAAAAAAAGTGCAAACCTGAATTGGGAATCCTCTTTTAGATGGATAGTTGGCCTGCTGTGCTGCTAACATGGACTTTATAGATGGTCTTGGTTAACATTCTGCTACCAGTTTAACATATGACCCATAGTTGCTTCCCACAGTCGCTTTTCCTGAAATCATTCTCTTTCTTCTTCTTTTCATTCTTTACAAGGCTTCACCCAAGTTTTCCTTTTCCTCATAGGAAGATATCCCGCTTGAAATTTTAAATGACTTTTACTATAGTCATAGAGATAATGGGATACAAGCAAGAAACAGGTAGGTAATTACAGGTAAAAATCTCACTTCTGCTTTGAACTTGTCCTGATTTAACACAATAACATGATTCATGGCAGGTTTTTCTAGATGTCACTCCTCACTCAACGTCAGCATTCCTGCAAAGGGAAAGCTCCTGTTACTCAGTCCTTATTTGCGTCTCTCTTTGGTCCTAGAATAAAGCTATTGCAATTCCAATGAACAAATTTTATTCTACCTTGGAATTACTGGAAATTTTTCAGAGATCTTATGTTAGGACAGCCTGACAATCTGACCAACATGCTTCCTACACTTCATAACTATCTCAAAACTGATCATTCTCTGTCTTGAAACTAAGTGCCTAAGACAAATGTTACAGATTAGCTTTTTTGGCTCTCTTTCATTCCTTCACTTCTCCATTTCTGCCTGCCTGCATTTTCATTATGATTTTTAGAATGTTCTTCATGGAAGTCTGTATGTGTTTGTCATAGAGCATTTTTACTTTGCAGTTCTGATAAACCCCAGCTCTGTGCACTAGATAATATTTGGGTTATGAGAGTCAGACAAAGCTAGATTCAAATTTCTATCATGCCATTCAAATCTACCATAAATTGCTCTTCAGGAGAAAGATCAGTAATTTTTTCACGTGTGATTTACTGCCTCTGAAAACTCACAGGAGGGTCAGCTATGTCTCCGTTCCAACTCAATAGTACACAATAACAGCAATACCATGTGATGTTGGAGAGCTCCAGTGGCCTAATAGTAAGAAGCTTTGCTGACAACCCAAAGTCACACAGTTCAAATCCACTCATTGCTCCATGAGAGAAAGATGGGCAATCAACAGCCATTGAAAAAGTGCTGGAGGGTCAGCTTTGAGTAGATTCCAACCCCACAGCATGTAACAACAATGTACCTTAAGTGGTCTGGTAACTTGACGATAAAGAATTTGCCTTGCCAACCCAAAGACCCACATTTTGAATGCAAACAGTAGCTCCAAAGGTGAAAGAAAGGCAATCTCCTTCAGTACGATGAACCGCCTCTGAAAATCTACTGGAAGGTCAGCTATGAGTTGGCTCTAAGTCAATTATACAAAACAAACATGTGATGTGAAGTAATTACCTACCAACTCTCTAAAAAGCTCCCTCTGCTCTCACCAGCTGTGTGATCTCACTGTCCTAACCTTTAAAATGACAGGAGCTGTTTTGCAAGGGAAAGTGACTGGAACAAGTGTGATATTGATACAAAATTGCTTCATAAAATGGCTAAAACAAACTAAATCCAAAACCTAACCTCACTGCCATGAAGTCAGCTCCCACTCATGACAAACCTCCAGCAGGTTTTCGAAGCTGTAAATCTCTATGACAGGAGACGACCCATCTTTCTCCTGCAGAGGTGTTGGTAGACTCAAATCACAGAGATGCAGTCCAAATTAGAACATACCAAAGGCCCTTAAAATAAGCAAGGCACTCTGTATATCTTAATTTTATTACTATTCTTCCAAATTTCCAGTTTTTATTACTCATTCCCCTCACTAGACCTGTGCTAGGAGTCCTGACTTCACTTTGTTTTTGACACAAGTATCATTTCTTAAATCCAGTCTATATCATACTACATTTCTGCCATGAGGTTTGGAATAGAATGCTGAGGAGCCTGAAGCATTGTCACGTTTCTTAGGTGAAGCTATGCAAACATGTCTGCAGTTGAGTTGTAGAGACCCCATCCTTCAGCTCAACTCCCTTGCTCTCTCTATGTCTGTTACGGCTTGCTAATCGAGCAGTTTTAACCTTAAAGGATCAAAAATTAAATGTTTAACAATAAGTTACAACTACAAAATATCACTGAACCAGAGACTTCCTGTGAAAGCACATAGTGAGGATTCTATATACACACAAGTACTTACTTTGGATCCTGGAATAAGAAAATCAATATTCCAATTAATAAGAAGCTCAAGTGTATGGGGGAAGGAGGTGCCCAGCCCTGTATTCATCCCTTCACTATGCTCAGGCTGATTTCAACCTCAGCTGTCAAATTCAGATGGCTTCTCCTCTCTCTTTGATCCAAGACCAGCCTCTGAAAACTGAAGGTCCCTCAAAGACTGTCCAGGTCCAGAGAGAAGCTGCTGAAGGTGTTGAGAATCTCTGCTATAAAATTCTGAGGTTTCCAATGTCTTTTTATAGGATATGCTTGAATAAGTCAGAAACATTCTGAGTACTAAGACAAGAAAAAGTTTCTGCCCTGAGAAACAATGTATTTGAATTTTGTAAATAAACTAGTATAATAATTTTTGTTAAAAAGTTTCACTTTAAATTTTATTGTTTGTGCTGGTGGCAATTATAGTGTCATCTCAGGAACCCACTCCACTCCCAGAAATATCAAAGAGAAACACACAGTAAGAAAATTATTACTTGAAACAATCAAAATTAAAGTTCTGAAAAAAGGTGAAAATTGGAAACTTTTTAAGCTGAAGAGCTTTGTTATTTTAGAACCAAGATTTTACTGGTAAAAAGAAAAATGTTATTTTTTAAATGGCATAGTAAACAAATTTTACTATAGGGAATACAGACTCAAACAATAATAATATCAGGCTTGGTACAGAATTGAAATCCATGCAGATTGTCCAGAAAAGATTGTATGTAAACAATAATACACCCTTGAACTTATAGATATTGCCCACTCAGCAGATATATTCAGTTTTGTGTCCCTCTCTGGGTTTCATTTCCCAATTTTGGCTAATTCAATAATTAAAAGAAATTCTGTGTAACTGCTTTCAAGAGAAATCCAGATGGTTCCATTTAAGTTAAACACACACACACACACACACACACACACACACACACACCCCAAAACCACAAACAATCATTTGTGTACTACCCATTGCCATTATTAGAAATGATGTTAAAATACTAAAAGTTGTCTGCTTTGGAATTCTTTTCACTAATTAGCTCAAGGTATTTCTCCTCTCTACTGTCAATAACTATATTGATATTTTCCCCCTCTTTACATCTGTAGGTAAAATTAGATATTTGAAAACAAAATCCAGAAATATCATTTGCTTTTGAATTAAATGAACCTGTTTCCTACTGTGCCATTTCCTATTGTCCCATGATACACGAAACATGTTGTCCATGTCCCATTCCAGGGAGCACTGAGAGCCTCGCCTGCAGGGAGTTGCACTCCTAAACCAAGGAGGCAATCTCTGATTTGAAACCACCAGCAGCTCTGAGGAAGGAAGATGGGCAACCTCCTCTCCTGGGAATTACAGCCTCTGAAATGCAATGGAAAGTCAGTCTGTCCCCATTTCACTGGCTACTAAAGAGAGTGAGAGAGATAGGCCTCTTAGCTGGAATGACTCTCCCAAAGCATAAGACAGTCAAGACTGAGAAATCCTGAAATTGAGGGTTTCTGAGTCCTGAGCTGATGTATGCACAGCAACCTTCAGAATCTGGGGCATTCTTCTTTCTTTACTGTTTGGTAGAGACTGTATGTGAAGATGTCATGGACACATCTGCACACATGTCCAAACTGCTTTGAAAAAGGAATGGAGAAAAGTGGTATCTGAGTTGAAAACAGGCAGATTTCAAGGGATGAACTGAAAAGGGAACATCTGTTAGATCCTCTGGGTTTGAGGGAAGTCTTTGTGAGGCTTCATATCTCTGAGCGTGTGTGCATAGTGGAGAGGGTGGAACCTCCCGTCCCCAAATCTACAAAGATCGAGCGATATTAGAATGTCCAGATGTGCCAAAGGTCAGAGGGATCAATATACAGGCCCTATCACTGAGAGGGGAAGGGGGGGGGAAGATTTTCATGGAAAACTGGTACCGAAAGGAAGCCACTGAGAGGTAGGAAAGTTTCAGAATAATTAAAAAGTTAAGAATTAGCAAACTCAGTTGCCATGGGGGAAGGAGGTAAGGGTGGAGGATAAAAAAGCAGTTGATGTGGTAATTAAGAATTTGGTGGGAGCCTGGGCAGGTCACCTCCCTTCTCAGATCAGAGCCCCATCAGAAATTCTTTCAAGTGTCCTTCTGCGTCGCCAAAGATGACAACAGCAAATCAATAGTGCTTGAAATGAAAGGGGATGTTGGCTAGCCCCCAGGCTACAGATTTCCCGCCGCCAGCCTTTTCTGAACTCCTAGCGTGCCTTTGCACCGCCTCTCTTCAGAAGAGCTACTTTTTATTCCTATTCTCAGGATGAAGGTAAGTGCTCGGTTAGCATATCTATTAAAAGGCATCTCTGGTTCCGGCTCTCAGATCGCGCCGTGAGCGCTCAGCGGCTCCTTTGCCCAGAGCAGGGAATCCTGGCCTGGCGGCCCGCCCTGCCAGACACTCCCGGCCTAGCCCAGCTTTTTCCCGGCTTCAGAGCTTCTGGGTGAGAGCTGCAGGGTCCCCGTAAAAGCCGAGGGCGTGAAGGCCGGCGGGAATCCAAGCGCTCCGTCCACTTCACTTATTTACAAACAAGGACAAAACCAAGAACAACACAAGTGAGGGGCCGAGGCTCCTGAGTTCTCACTGTCTGTTGGCCTCGCGATCCCCATCCCTCCCCTAATACGTCTTGATTTAGTAATCTGTCCAGCGCCCAACATCCCTGGGACGTTTTAATTAGGTAATTCATTAGTGAGTCAATACAGACATTTATATATTTTTTTTTTAGCTCAAGTAGTTAAGTACTAATTTCGAAATGATTATAAAACACTGGCATAAGCAACGCAGAGTGATTTTAATTTATATGCAAATCAATTGGTTCATCTTAATTTTTTTAAACAGTAATTGTATTGTAGCGTCGGAGGCAAGGATCAAACCTCGTGAACAGACAATTGGAAAGCAAAGATCTGAATTGGAAAGAAAATTTGGAAAAGCCAACAAATCAATAATGTTTGAGGCAGTTAAACATCGCTGGCCATTGGTATTTACATACTCGCTTGTTGTCAGATAAGGAGCTGGGCAAATTGCTTGCTAGGGTTGCGATGATAATCCAGAGCGAAGAAAGTCAATGGTAGGACGTAGGCCGGCCGGGCCGCGCGCTCTCCAGAACTCTGCACCTTTCCCAAACCCTAGCTGCTGAGGAAAAGGGATTTGTCAGAGGTCATTCTACGCGTCTTCCGGGTCGTGCCCTGCATTTATTCACCCAAAATTTTCCTTCCTCCTTGAGCTTCGAATTTTGATTCTCGTTCTCGCAGTTCTGTCACTTGTTTGAAAATACTGGGAGTGGGGGATATCATTCAGAATCTTCCCTGAAAAATCTCTGAACCCGTTTCCCCAGCCCTTCACTATTTGAGATCAAGCCTCTCCCCTGTGCCCTTCACAAATGAAATCAGACGGCGGAAAAGACAGGAGAAATGGCTGAGAAATGATCCAGTGGACTGTGTGACTTAATAGATCTGTGAACGTAACTTAAATTATTGGAAAAAATATAAAGGATGTGTGCTTTGGTGATTTTCCCCTCTCTAAGATATTTTAGAACCTGTGGTTCTCACCAGATTACCAGGATATTCCCATTGTAGTTTGCAATTGTTTATATGAAAGTAAAACACCCTTGAAATTCACAGATAGAGAAGGTCAGTGTCTCCCACCCCAGGCTCCTAGCCAGGAGATCTGGAGCTACTATCTTTGATGCTACAATCTTGTTTACATCTGCAAGTCAGGGAATTGTTTGCTTTACTGGTATGCCGCCTCCCCCCCTAATTTGAGGTAATCAGAATCTCCATACAATCCACATCACCCTCTCTTCCAATACTGTCCTAACACAGTGAAAACCTGAAATCTCCATCTTAAATCAGCTCCAGGGTTTATAGCCCCCCAGCACCCAACCTCCTCGCTGCATACCTAATGTATTCCCTGGTGATTCTGGGCATTAATTAGTTGTTTAATAGGAGTATGACTAAAAATGTAAAAGAAGGATTAGGAGCGTGAAACGTATGTCCAGCTCCTTCCACACAGTAGAGGAGGGAATGAGAATCATTCTGTATCTTCTATTTCTCCAGGAGCCATTTGCATTTCCCACCAGCTGCTCACTTCAGCTGCACTGGCCCTGGCAGAGGAGAGGACCCAAAAGCTCAACGCGGTGTCTGTGGCGGCCTGGACAGGGGTTAACCAGCCCTCAGCCGGCACATTTCCAGACAGAAGGGAGGCGAAGGAACAGGAGCTTCCAGGAGCCCCTTCACCTTGCCTGGTCTGCAAACCTCTGAATTCTGGAAGAGTGGGGGTCACAAGCCTCTGACTGAGGGTCTTTCCAGAGCAGCCCCTCTCTCTCTCTCTTCCAAATGTCTTGTCACCAACTCTGAATCTCACGTTGTGATGTTTTTCCCCTTTTCCCTACTTTCTGGAAGAGATTTCCCCCATCCTTGTTACCAACTGAAGGTGAGGCCGTTCTGCTAGGAAAGTCTCTTAATCTATATGAAATGAAAAGGGAAAAAAGAGGGGGGAACATTAGCCCATTTATCAGAGAGGAAGAAGGCAGCAGAATTCTAATTTAAACATTGGTGAATCGAAATGAAAATTCAGACTACATTTTCCAGCCTGATGTGGCTTACGAGTTCAGTTATGGGATCTGTTGGAGAAATTTTATTTTCTTGCCTCGGCAAGATTTCAGACACCAGAAATTTTAAAAGTAAAAAAAAACAAAAAAACAAAAAACAAAAATAAAACCAGCACATGGCACTTTCCCCCTCATTTCTTCTCCCTTAAATAAAAACTCTCTTTAGTTTCCAATCGGTAAAGAAAGTTTGCGCTTTCATGGATGTTGCAGAGAGGTTAGAAATGGCTTAAAAATGTAGATCTCACGTCAATTTTCTCCGTGGCTGAAGAGGCCAACCCTTTCCATAAAATGAGTCCATCTGTCGACTGTTAGCTATTTCAAAGTAAAGGGATTTAGCACTCAAAACAAATTGAGCAAGTTTGTTTGCCTGTTTTTACTACTAACTCAAATGAATTCAAAACACGGAGTAATTCAAGAAAACACATAACATATACCAGACAGCCCTCAAGTGTAGGGAAAGCTCTGCACCTACTTAGTGATCCGATTCTATTTAAACGCCAACTTCTCTCCCCGCCCCTCAGTAATGTATAGATTTCATACATGAAGTCCACACAAGCTATTTTATTTTCCTTTAATCCCGTCAATTGGTGTATTGATTAAGAAAGAGCAATACAACTTTTTAGAGAGGACTTTATTCTCTGTCAGGAACAAACGAGGTGGGCCCAGCTGAATTTTGCGCCCTGGCAGGAGTTAATATTGGTGGGAAAACCCGAGTCCAGCAGCTCTTTCTCACACTCTCCAGAAAACATACATTTAACAGGACGTCCTTGAGATTGAAAGAACTTCGTCCCATATGCCTGGCAGACGCCTTCGCACCTGGTCCTGCAGGCGAAGCGTATTTATAACCCTTCCACTCAAAGACAGAACCGAACAAAAATATCTAGCTCCTTACGAAAATCCTCGTGTCCTGGCTTGAGTAGAGAAATCGGAAAACCAGGGTTCAGAAGGAAGGCTCACTTTCTGAGTGAGAAAGGTCCCTCTTCATTCACACGCTCATCACTTTTTAGACGGAAATGTGGATTTCAGAGAAGCTTTCCCACTACTACCACCATCACCATCACCCCCCTCAAACCCTAGCTCGCGCAATGTAACACCATCCTCATCAGGAACCTTAACCTCGTCATTTTAAAAAATGAGATATCCGTGACCGGGGTGAACTTGTGGAGTGCAGGTACAGCAGAGGAAATTCAAGACTCTATGCGCGCCAGAGCCTGGACCAGAGCAAGCGCCTAGGGGGGGCTCGTCCGTGCAGGGCCGGGCCCACCTGCGTGCGCAGAGCCAGAGCGGCCGCCTGGTCCCTGCGCCTTTGACCTCGGCCGCCGCGTCGCGGCCGCGCTGGGCCAAGCGCTCGGCCTTTCTCAGACTAGGCACCTCCGAGCTGCACGAGTCTGCTGACTGCCCACTCACACTCTCCCCATCGCTCACCCCATTTTTCTTGATTCTTCCTCAACTCACTTCCACCCCGCCCACTCCCATCCTGCTTCCAGCCAGTCCTCCCCTGAAAAGCCTTTACCCTTATGTCCCTTGTGCTATGACCTCTTCCCTTAACCCCGTGGGAGTGAAAGAAGGTCATGCTCGCACGTGCATACATGCACACCCATAATACCCACCCAGTCCACACGCCTGGCTGCAAAGACACCCACACACACATTGTCCTTTGTTCCATTTGGGGGGCCACTTTCCCAGTCTCTGCCTTCCAACCCGTCCTGGTTTGCTCCCGGGGAGTGCATTTCCACCCTGCAATGCCTTGGGCCTCTCTTTCTGATTTATTACTGCTCCTGGTTGCACGCAGATTTCTTTTTTTCCTCCTCGACCCCATCCTGCCCTCCCGTCCTGTCCACACCATGAGCGCGTGAGCCAGTCACTGGGTCGGCTGCAGCCTGGCCGCCCTTTCCGCTCCCTCTCCTTCTGGCGCGCTCCCTGGCCCTTTCTCTGGCTTTGCCGCCCGTCAGCCGCGGCCTCCCACCCTGGCCCCGCTCTCTGCCTCCCGGCCTCGCTTCCAGGGTCCCGGCGCTCTCCCCCCGCATTCGCCGAGCGCTGCGCTCCTCCTCGCCCGCCCGC
>NW_006399762.1:22178465-22224116 GCF_000299155.1 Elephantulus edwardii
AGCAGAGGGAAGAGAGAGTGAGAGAGAGGGAGGGGAGAGAGGGCGAGACTGAGCGAGAAAGCTGGAGAGGAGCAGAAAGAAACTGCCAGTGACGGCTAGATTCCGAGTCCGCCGCGCCACTGTGCACCGTCTCGGGACTCGACACCCTCGGGAGCCCCGCCGTCCTCTCGGGCCCGGCTTGCGGGTGCTTACGGTCCAGCCCGTGCCGCGGTTCGCTTGGAAACCTCCCTGGGCAGCGGTGGGACGTGGAGACAGCAGCTCTCTCCCGGTAGCGGGTAAGTGGAGGCCATCTCTCTCCCGCAGGGATGTGAGATAATGCGAGTCTGGAAATTTGTTCCACTTTGGAGAATCTTCACCGTAGGTGATTTGTGGCTCTCAGAGCTGCAGTTTCTCCGAGTTCGCTCAGTTGGCAAACAGACCTTGCAAAAAACCCTTCTTCCCTTCGCCCTCAGCCACAAATGCTAACAGTCTACAGAGTATCGATGTCGAGTGGGCAGCGAGACCATGACTGGCATTTAAAACAAGCTATCTTCCCTTAAATCTCGGTGCCAACACGGCGGGGACAAAATTCTTAGGCCGAGGATTAGCATTCTTAAATAAAGGGTGGGTTACAAAGTTTCAGCTACTGGAAGATTAGCCCTCTTCGCATTGTTACCCACTGGAGGGGGGAAAAGGAAAAAAAAAAAAAAAAGATTCCATCTTAACTGGCAGGCAGTGACCTCCCAGACCCAAGTGAATTACCTGGGAGCCAGGCCTCAATGCCAAGCACACACAATTACTTTGAATTAGAAATCCTTTAAATTGATCAACAGTTAAATCCAATCTTGCATTTATCAAAGATACATTACATTTTAAATGGGTGCAGGGAGAAAACTAGTTTCCAACTAAGTAGAAAAAGAAAAAAAAATGGATTATAAACCTGAGAGTTGTGTTCCTCTTCTTATTCCAATTTAATGTCTTTCGTTCCCAAGCGATTTAGAAGTCAAAGTATCAAAAATAGTGTAATTTTTACTCTCTGTGTGAGCATTATGTCTCAATAAAATAAATGGGGGGATCCCTTTCACTGTTATAGATTAAAGCAACATATGAATTCATACATTCTAAAGCATTTTACAAGAAAGCTGATTTAAAGTGATGTTCATGCATTCCCTTAAGGCTATTAAAAAGAATTCATGATTCCTTCACCATAAAAAATAATTTTAAAGAGAATCCATCTAAAATGCAAATAATAATGATGTCGAGAAAATAACACACTTTATACATTTAAAATTTTTTGTTTGCATAACATAAGCATAGAAAATGCCAATGATTAAACTTTTGCAAAAAAAAACACATTGCTACTTCATTTATGTAGATTTTCCTTCAACCTCAGCAAAACGACATTTAAATTATTTACATGTTTTGTTCCTTAAGTTGAGCACACTTATCTTCAAACATTCTTAAGGCATCAATATTAATTGGCTTAAAACAAGGCTGAAACATGGGAAAATACAAAACTACCTAAAGCAGTATTTTAATTTCCTTAAATGATTACCCACTGCAATTAATTTGCTGGCTAATCTCACCAATTTAGCTCATTTAAAACATATGTTCTTGAGCTGTTTATTTTTAAGCTTTCCATCAACGATTTTCTTCTGGGCTAACAGAGTGAATGGAAATGGGGGAAATATGAAAGGATTTGGAATTCTTGGAACTTTATTTTTAGTTCCTGCAATATTATTCTTATGGTGATCATCAGAAATTTTTTTTAAGCAGATTTTTTTTTTTCTCCTGAGGCTTTGGCCGCCTGGCCCATTGTAGCTCTCAGTGCTCCTTCACCCGTGTGGTGGGCTGATGCTCCAACACTCAAATCTGCCCAAACAAGATTGCCAGGCACACAGAGACATATTAACATTCCAACCAGGACATGAACTCCTGGAGTTGAGGACGACTCCCCATCAGGAAAAGTTGTGCATCTCAATTTGTGGGATCAATTAGCCATCGAAGTCCCTCCAGAAGTCGGGCAGCCGAATTTGTCACGGAAGATTTGTCTTGACAGGGCAAGGTGAAGGATCGGCAGGCAGGAATTGGAAGTGTCTCTTAAAAAATTATCTTCCCCAGTTATTTAGATTCAATTTATCTCCTAGGCCGGGTCATTATATGGAGCATGAAATGCCGTTCCTAGGGCTCGTTTTGACTGCAAAATAAATCCCCAAGTCACAAGGACACCTCGGAGCGAGCTAAGGAACACGCCTTGACCTTCTTTTTCAATCCTTAGAGCGCAGCCTCCCCAGTCCTTGCAGATTTGTTTGGGATTGCTTTGTTTGGTCTGCAGCCCTGAAGCATTGGGGGTGAGGGGCGAATGTGTAATAATCAACTGACTTTACACCGAGCGACCCGAGCCTTTTCTTTTGTATAATTCATTCTTTCAGAGAATGAAAACAATTTGCAGTTACCATCTGCAATGCTCCGGCCACCGGCTAATAATGCAGCCAGTTCAGATATTTAAAAAAAAAAAAAAAAAGAAAAGATTATCGAAATGATGATGACATGCAAATTTCCCTTGAAATTATCATAAGTAAACATTTGAAGTCTGGACTAATAAAATCCCATCTGTGTTACTTCATATCGAGTTAGTAGAGAGCTGTGATAATGAATTTTGTAATATCTCACGAACAGACATCTCAATCAGGGACTAATCCTGTGATTTTACTGCAGAATCACTAAATCTGGAGCCGCCAAACTGCTACTTCTGGGCCCTTGGGCCCGCAAGGATCCAAAAAGCCCCCGTCCGCGTCCCAGCTAGCAAGTGAGGGAACCGCCAGACAGTCCCCATCCTTGGAACCCTACGCCACAACGCCAAGAACCCCTCCTCCAGGCAGCGACCTTGGCCTGGGACTCCTGGCGCTCCTGGAGAGGCCGAGGAGAAGTGGGGAAGCGCGACTGAGGCCACAGCCAGACCGGCTGCTCCCTGCCTTGCTGGTCTTGTCCCCACCGGGCAGACTCGCCGGCACCCCAGCCCCAGCCCTGGCCCCGCGCGTGGGCCCTCCCGCCGCCTGCGTACCCTGGTTGGTGTGGAGAGAAGCAGGCGCCGAGATCAAAAGGGAGCCTAGGACCTTTTTTTTCCTTTCTTCCGTCTTTAAAAGCAGCCGAGGCGGCTCCTCTACCAACCCAGACTGAGCCCCTCGCCACCCACCTCTCCAGCTTTGCCTGTGGCGGAGAAGGGGGAGCGCGCTAAAAGCTTGGCTCGCTGCGTTGTGGTTGGAAATTTGAAAAAATTTGGCTTCCCAGGGAGGGCAAGGGGGAGAACTGAAGGAGTAGGTCTCCCGAGGCGACTTCTCGGTCTTTGGCGGCCAGTAAACCTCCGGGATGTTTGCCTGCCCTCCTGAATCTTACTCTGTCCTCCCCGTCCGTCCCTCCTCTGTGATCTTAAATCATGCTCTAGGGTAAATAAATGGCTGGGTGAGTATCTCCAGGGGACAGTGTGGCTAAATATGGAAAAGTGGCTCCTGATGGATGAGATGCCCAAAGCCAGCTAGCTGCTGAAACATCTAGACCTTGAGTCTTAAAAGCCCCCTCGTTTTCAAAAATACTGTGCTGAAAACCCGTGGAGACTGAAGTGTAGGGCAGAAGCAAGTCGGCCTTGACATTTTACAAAGGTTTACCCGACCCTAACTAAGGGGCAAGCACGTGATGAATAGTGGCCTTCATATACAAGTCCCTAAATTTTGTATATACTAAGGTTGTTTTCATATCCAGGTGAGCTCTTTTTCCTGGGCGTAGACATCCTTGTGAATAGGACCACAGCCTGGTTATTCACAATATCGTGAATTTAGAAAGCCTATCGCCCCTGGGCCCATTTGCTGTAACTCTGCAGGGAGATTTCCCTGGTCTTGGTAAACAGATGCTCAGGATTAGGGGCAGGAATGGGGATGCGACTGTGTCCAGCTAGAGGCTTTCAGGTCTGAGCAGCTCACCCAAAGCCCAGCGCAAGATAGGAGCGAGCCTAGCAGCTGGTGTGCAAGCAGTTAGCTGACCATCCCTTCTCACAGCCCTCAACTCTTGTGTTTTGCAGATAACGGGGAATGGAGACCAACTGCCGCAAACTAGTGTCAGCGTGTGTACAATTAGGTAAGAACCCGCTTCTCCTGTCTGCGGCAATGAACGGGAGGCCGCGCCCCGCGAACCAGGCAAGAGCGCACCATGGTGGGGCGCAGGCCAGGGGAACTTTCCAGAGGGGCTGGCTCAGGCAGCGCGGAAATCAGAACCAGGATTCGGGGTTGACCCGCTCAGCGAGTCACAGAGCTTGGGGCCTGCTCCTCCAGGCAGGAATAGCGGGCGCGGGAAGAGGACGCCACCCTGCGCTGAATTGCCAAAGGGTCCAGGAGATGGGAGTGTCCTCGGCTGGCTTTTCCCTCTAATTGTGTCTCTCTACTCTTTGTCCCTCTTTCTACTCTTTGTCCTTCCCTCCGATCGGCCGCTGTTTTGAGTGTTTCTCTCCCTTCCACGTGGGGCGGGCGCGCACGCCGCCCAGCCATGCAGCTGGTGGCCACTGAGTGCCTTTTCTCCTAAAACTAAAATTTAAAAAGTCGAGCTTGCGGACTCTTCCGAGATCGGAAAGAGGCGGCCAGTAGCCAGCTCTTCCCGCGGTAGCATCCCGGCGCCAATGGTAAGGCCAGGAGGGAGGTACAGGCCGCGAGCCGGGCACCGGCCTCTGGGCCTCGGTGAGGCTCCCGCAGGCCAGACTGCCGGGCTGCAGACGCTTGCTGTCTGAACTTACACACTTGGCCTCTCGATGGGACAGGAAGCAGCCGTCCCACGGATGTTAATTCCTTTTTCCAAATTATACTGCACTCCTGAGACCCAACACCTCACCCTCTCCCGTTTTCCTGATCTCGTTCGCGCCCTCTCTCTCTGGCCTGATCTTAAGCGCACCAAAGCCTACCTCCGAGCAGCTAGCTGGAGTGGAAAAATAGTCCAACAGCGACCTCTGTCGTTCGCCATGTCCCACTGCGCGCTGCGCTGCCAGGCCCCACCCCGGCCCCGCGGCTCTAAACTGGGCCCCGCCCAGGCCTGTGGGTGCGGGGTTTACCGCGGGAATGGAAGCCAGGCGACTGGGGTTGGCGGAGTTTCGCCTCGTGGAAGGCGGAGGGAGGAGAGAGCGCGTGTGCAGGGGCTGCAAACAGATCTGCAAAGGCGCCGGGGTGGAAAGGAGTGCGCGCCCAAGTCTAGGAGAGGCTACCTGTTGGCTAGTGACGAGGGCTCGGTTTTTGTTGGTGTCATGGCATGCATAATTGGCAGGTTACACTTTGATCAACGCAACGGGCGTTGCTGCTGAAAGTTTGCAGGTTTGGGGGCGAGGGAGAATAAGGCTCCAACCATTGCACGGGGTGCAACCATTACTGAATCCTGTGCGTGCGTGAGAGGGAGATAAGGAGGAACTTCTCTTCCTTTGGAATATATGAAAAGCTTCAATTTACTCTTCTTTTATTCTACTGCTTTGCCAAGCTCTGTAATACATAAAAGTGTCAAGCCTTAGGAGGTTGTTGACCTTTGATAGAGTGAGAAGATAACCCCCCCACATACACACAGCCTTTGGCCCCTAACCGCCTCTTTCCGGATTAAAATGTAAGAACACAAAAGTAATGTGTGCCAGAGAGGGCCGGGATTGCAGCCCCCTGCAAGTAAGCAAACTGTGAATTACTCAGAAGAAAATAAAACATTTAGACTTCCCCGTGAATCTAAGAGGAAAACATCTTTTGTGGACACAAACCATTTGAAGCAGTCAAAAGCAGAACTGCTGGAGGACCACACAATATTGTGAGTCCTCCTGCTTGGCCAGTTAAACGCTCACTTGTCTGGGATTAACCCCATGGGGTTAAATGGGGGCAATGCAGAGATAACGTTGGGTGATTTCTGTCATTAAGAGTGTGTTAAATTCTTCTTCTGTTTGATAAACGGTCGTAAAAATAAATTATTAGACCGGAGTATGTTTGGGGTATGGTTAAAAATCAAGAGGAGCGATGACTCCCGTGGAAAATGCTTTGGGCAGAGTCAGCCCCGGCTAAGGACCCACAGGAGGGAATCCTCGCACTTCTCACCCTCACCCGGCAGGTGCGGTGTCCCAGCTGATGCACCTGGCCACGCAAGGGGCTCAGGAGCCACTAAACCGCTGCTCCCACTCCGCACCTTGCCCCCCCCCCGAGTTTTCTTCTTGACCTAGGACGGTTTCTGAGGATAGGTGGTTTCCCTGCGACCTTAGAGGCAAGGCCCCTGTATGGAAAACCCAAGGGCGGAGTGGAGGCCTCTCTGGTGGGCTGGAGGCAACTGGGAGCCAGAGTCACGTCCCCGTCAGGCAGGCGTCCCTGGGTGTTCGCTTTATATGATTATCAAATAAATAGAGTTAGACGTAATGAAGGATTGTTTTTCTCACCATTACTTTCAGACCTGGATTATTTGCATGCGCATGAAAGGTGCTTCCCAGCACTGCCAGTATGGCTGTTTTCTACCTTTGGGACAGAAGGGGGAAACTGCTGCCCAAACATGTTCAGTGCCATTAATTAAGAGGCATGTGATGAAAAGAAATGTGGGAAATCTTGATTTTATTGGCTTTTAGTGAACTTGGTAGGCCAAAACTGTCACACATGAGTGGGCAAAGCTACAGCTTACCTGAAAGAAGGTCACCAGAGTCCTTTAACGTATGGGATAGGCATGTTCCTCGTCACAGCCGACTTTAAAAAGAAAAGGATTTAGTTCCTTTATTATTTATGTCTACACTTTGTGATTTGCTTTTAAAATGTTTACAATGGCATGCAATATTTTCAAAGGGCTACAGTATATGATCCTTGGTACTCTCCCTCCTCATGCCCTCTCAAAACAAAACTAAAAGCCCCAAACACCAAAACTCTACCTATTCTCAAAGGGCTTGGGAGATACACAGTTGCTGTGGGGTTTATTTCTGATTCTTAATGACCTCGTGGAGAACTGTGCTCCCTCGAATGTTCAGTGCCTCATTTGCCAGAAGTCCATCACCAGGCCTTATTTTCAAGCACTTCTCCATGAACAGGATCTTCCAACCTTTGGGCCCCACCCAGAGATCCCAATCCTTGGGGAAGGTGTGGGGAAAATCACTGAGCAGGCAGGTTTCACCTCTGGAAGATTCAGCCTCTGGCTCCTTGCTAAGTCAATCCCCTCCCGTGTTGCATATATTGAACCGATGCACAGCCTATTTCTAAGCTCAAAACGAGTGGGCCCGAGAGCGGTTCAGAGGCTAGGCCTTTGGGAAGGGCGGCGAGAGAAAAGACAAGGCCAGGGCGTGAGGCGGAACTGGCTGGCAGGTTAAGCAGCTGCTCCTCCAGGAAGAAGGGGCCTAGGCCCACAGAGAACGCTCCCTATGGAACAGAGGTTCTGGGCTCTTCCCTGGCTTTAGGGGTTCCCAAAGGAGCTTTGTTTTATGGCGCCCACAGAGCAGCCTTGACCTTCAGGAAACAGATGGGTGGGCCTTTGGCCGTCTGTGACCCTGAAAGTTTTAAGGCGGTGGCTCTGGGTTGGGGCTGAAATCGGACCGCGCGGCCGCCCTTTGGCCTTAGCTCCAGGCTTTGCGTCCGGACCTGGGGCGGGTTCCTTCTCCTGACCTCCCTCGGCGACGCCATTAATTTTTAAATAGCTTTGGCAGAATGGAATGGCTGAAAGTATCCAACCCAGATATCTAGGGGGAGCCTACTTCGTCCCTTTGCAAAGGAACAGTCACATGCCCCTCTCGGTGCCCCGAGTTACAGCTCAAACCCCAGCCCCTTAACGCGCCAAAGCGGCGGCAAACTCTCATTCATTCAATCATCAAATCGAGGACATACTCTAGGAACTTTAACGTACTTCCTAAAAACAAGGAATCCAGGTTCCCTTCACCATTATACAGAGACTTCAATGTTGCCAGCGACAAAAGTCCGGGCTTCTGTCAAAATGCAGAGCTGTGGTGCTAGAAGCAAAGCTCTAGGTTTAAGCATAAAATAAGAGAGGGCACATTTAGGAGAGACAGAGATTAATTATCTCACGAAGGAGATTGTCATTTTCTTTTCTTCTCCCTCCTCCCACTTCAAATTCTGCAGTTTATGGGCAGGAGCCGCCTCTCCGATTTATGGGTTTTGAGTTGTTGTTATGTTGGGCTTTTTTTCCGCCACCAGAGAAAATGATCCCAATTGTACAAAGGTCCCTGTGGGTCCCTGCCCGCAGAGGTAGTCTCTGCGCGACGCATTCCTCGCTCCTGAAATGGTGGCGCACTCCAAATTTAAGGCCGCTTTAGCTGTTATTCCTCACCGCCTGCTGTTAATATATCCAGCAGTTGTTAGAGCGACTCCGGGGAGAAGGAGATGTATAAGGAAAGCTTATCCGTGAGCAGGAATATACTAATGGAACAATCTGATGTCTTCTTAATCCTATGTAAAAAGCTTTGCCGTCTTCCTAATATTGACTGAATGGGTAATTAATGGCTCTTCATCTAGACGAATACCCTGTAATCCAAGATAGGCAAAAACAACAAGCCCAAGGAAGAAGACAAAAGGCCCAACCAAGGCTCCTCCTCTCACCCCCAACATAGGGGCCCGGGGTCTCCGGCTGGGCTGGAAAAGTCTCACCTCAGGGGTGAAAATAGCAACAAGGGGAGAAGATACTTACAGTCTTGGACCCAGACTTAACTTCGGTCCTTAACCACCGGGCTGTCTTCCACTGTTTCCCACCCACGTTCTCCGTGTTTCTTCTTCACTTCTTTACATTGCTGCCCTCCGCAGGGCCCTGACCACTACCTGTCCTGAGAGCCATCACCTTTCATTTAAGGGAAGTAACTGATAACTGATGCTCAGCCTGCCAGGAGCTCCGGCAAAGGACCAAAAAGTCTTCTCTAATCGATGGAAATGATCTTTTCTTTAACAATCTAGGCATAGAATCTGTGAGAAATAAAGTACTTGGGGGTGGAAGGAAGAAATTAATGGGAAGAGAGTATGCGTCTGAGAGGAGTACAGAGGGGTGGGTGGCACCAGCTTCATTGTGAAGATCTGACACGAGAGTGCCCACGATTCTCCCCGAATCTTTTTAACAGGCTGACATTTTAATTTAAACCTTTAGGAATAATATATTACTTGGGTTACTACAATGAGGTGGGTTCCTTTTCTTTTCTTTCCTTTTTTTTTTTTTTTTTTTGTTTGTCAGCTGACAGCTTTTAAAATATTATTTCACTAGGGAAATAAAAGCTTCATCTCAGATTATAGGTGGGTATTCTTGGATTTATGTGATTTATGGTCACCATGACAACTAATGCTGAATGTTAGCTACCAGCCTGTCTGGTAGAGGGAAGACAGAAAAAAAGAGATTGTGAGAGAAACAGAAAGGAAGGGCAACAGCTCAAGTGGGAAAAGAAGAAAAAGAGAGAGAATTTTAATCCAACTGTTGTTTTGGTTTGTTGTTTGTTTTGGGGTGGGGTGTTTTGGTGTGTGTGTGTGTGTGTGTGTGTGTGTGTGTGTGTGTGTGTGTGTGTTTTAAAAAAAGAAAGAGGAGCAACTTCCTTAGTCTCTTGCTAATTCCCATTCTCTGGATGTGCGTGACTATATCCTTCTGTATATCTACCTTTTGAGGAAGAGAGATCTATCCCTGCCCAGCCCCAGCATTTGTGTATTTGTGTTTCTCTCTCTCTCTCTCTCTCATTAAAGATTTGATTTGCTCAAGTACCTCAGATTCAAGTACCTTGAATAACCTGCAAAGGTTCTACAAATGGGAACTGTTAGTAGATACTGCTTATACTTGTTGTGGGCCGCAAATACATTACCAAACTATTCACAGGGTGACTTGGAATGTTGCTGATAATTTTAAAATTCTCCCACTCTCAGTGTTCTTTTTATCTTATGAATTCACAGATAAGAGATGGGGGGAAGGAGGAGTGTTTCCTCTTGTTTTCAGAGATTAAAAGTGCCCCTAGTAGACCTATGGTTGGCTACCGTATGTGAGGAAGCCTTGTCGGTCCCAGGTTTTAGCCACCCCTGGGCCTATCACCAATTGCCTTGTCTAATTCGATGTTTATATCTGAATCTCATCCCCAAACTTCAAGTGCATGGGCAAGTAGAGTGAGAGCGACACACAAAACTTGCGAGTCTTCTGCCTCTGCATGGAACCGAGAGGGTGGTTGTAGCTGACGAAATCTGGAGACTTCTGGCCCAGAAAGGGGTCCGCTCCTTTTTATAAACCAGCACTTTTTATTCCATTAAGGGAATAGGGGAAATATCAGCTACACATTGCAGCTTTAATTTGGGGAACCTTCAGTTCATGGCTCTAGAAGGAAAGGCCCCTTTACAGCATGGTTTGTGTGCAAAGGAAAGCAAGGGAGAGCAGAGAGAGGAAGGAACGTTCTTGGGCCAGGGTACAAGGTCTTCACCTGACCTCTGCGCACTCCACTGTCCGGAGCGCACACGCTCACGCCCTTCACTGGGCTCTGAGCTGAGCCTCGACCTTGAGCTGGCCTGGGCCAGGCTAAGACTCCTGCCCCTCCACAGCCTGACAGCACAGGGAGGCTTCTAACTGAACCATCTTCCAGGTGAGCTCAGAGGCCAGATTCTTTCCAAAAGCTGGAGATTGTTGAACTGTGTCCCGTCCCTACCCAGGCCGCCACCGCCGAGGGTTTAGCCGGGCAGCCCAAATGCTCGCCAAGATGGCCAGAGGGGCTTTGCGCAACGAACGCTAACGAGTGTGAAATTAAATAAGACTTTAAGACTGGTAATCGGTGGCAAATACCAGCTGAAAATAGTCTGGCCCCCTGTCACACATTTCCCTCCTCCAGGATCTCTTCTTTAAAGAACAAACAAGAACACTCTATTAAAACCCCCTGTTTTCCCCAGATTCAAACCACAGACCCTCACTGGACTTCCCTTCCTTGCCCTCCACGACACGCGCCCCCCCACCCCCTAACCCCACCCCCTCCAAATCCCACCCCAGACCTTGCAGCAGCTCCAGTCACTCCACAGGGACCCTGATGATTTTTCAGAGCTAAAAATATCTTAGATGGAGGGAGAACTAATAGTAACTTCTTTAATCAGTAAAGGAAGAAGCTTACCTGGGGACCCATTAAAGCGGAACCCACAAAGTACAAAATACTTTTTTTGGTTTATTTTTATAAAGACCTCTTCATTTCTCCTATATTTATCCTTCTTTATCCTATATAAACAATACATCTATACACTCACAATTTTTTCTGCAGCATAAATCTCAAAAGTTGCCCGCCACACGTCATGGAATATTCTTAGTCTCTATTACAAGCATCCCTTTTGCTCCCCACCCCCCAAGCGTTCCTTAGTCTCTAATACAACCATTCCTTTTCCCCATTATGTTGCTATCTTCTTCCTACAGAGATCTGTGCCATCGAATTCTGCTCCTTAGAATGAGTCTCACGTCCATGTACATGCACGATCACAATAGAGATTGACTAGATGGCAATAAGTTAGCATCTTCTATTCCTTGTTGTCTTTTAGAGTGTGTGGAGTGATTAATAGGAGTTGAAATTCTACATGGAAAATGGAAAGGCAAGACTCATTTTGGCTCAGTTGTTTGGATGGCTTGGGAGAAGGGAGGGGTGTTTGTGTGTGTGCCTGTGTGTTTCTCCTGATAATTATCTTTATTATTCACTTAACTCTCAAATGGATGGGAAGACTCCTTATTGTTTTAGGTTATCTTTAGGTTACCAGTACTTTTAAATTCTCCTATACTTTGGCAGTGTGTGTGTGTGTGTGTGTGTGTGTGTGTATAAGTGTGTGAATTCACTTTGGAGACCAGTTGAGATCTTTAGTATACATATGTTTGCCATGATGCAAATGCTACCAGTTGAGAAGGGCCACCAGAGCTTAAGCAAAAAGTCTAGGGACTTAATGAACAATGGGAACAGCTTAGAAATCTCCATGGTTCTGTGGGGCTTCTCAACTTTTTAGAGTAAAGAGTTTTGAAGAACACCCCAAGACACCTCTGAAAATTACAGATCCAGGGTTGGAATCCTGAAATATGGAAGAGGGTATGCTCACTTTGAGAGAGTGTTTTTCATCCTGCATTTGTCTGTATTTGAAAGGAAGCTTTGGGGACGTGGTATTGTGGGGTGGTATTGTGGGGACCAAAGCTATGCAGGGGTTCAAAAGAAGAACTAGAATATGATTAGTAAACACATTGGGCAGAATAGAGCTGGATTCATATTGACTTAGTTATAGGTCATGGGCTGCCAGTGCAATGGGAGGAAATATTTACTTTACACATATACTTTATGATCTTGGGGGAATTAGAGGAAATTCAATAAGAAAATGGCTAGAAACATTTAAAACCCTTATTTAAAAGACTTAAGCAAATTAGAGTCTTATCAGATTAAAAACCACTACAAATGTAAGAGCATTGTCTTCAGTGGGGTCTGAGGAGGAGATTCTCCACCAAATCTCAGGGATAAAATTCATCATTTAAGCACCAGATAATGAGCAGAATGTAAATTAATTTAACCTTCTTTACCAACATGCTGCTGGTATAATATGTATAATTTAGTGATAAGATTGTAGGACCTAATATAGCTGAATATCTGAGCCTTAGCTAATGCAGACCTGTCGCATGGGGATGTGTTCAGCCCTGAGCAGGTGTGTGTGTGTGCATGGAGTGGGCAATTTGGAATAAAAGGTTCAAACCAGAAATGCTAATTCAAAGCTAACTATGAAGAAAGTTCTTCCTAGTAGCTTAAGTTTTCTTTAAAGTGAGGTACTTTTCTTAAGTGAGATATTTTGTGGGGCAAGACTGGAGAACAAATACATTCTCTTTAGGCTCCTTGGACTGCTTAAGTCTGTTAAAAATCCAGGAGAGGTGCTAGATAAAGGGATCTGGGAAGAGCAGGACAAAAGGGTGACATAGGTCACAAACATATTTGCAGTGTGTTTCAACCACTTCGCTCCAGACTGAATAAGTTTCCCAATCTTGTGAACAAGGACAAGGAGGAGGCCTTCTGAAGATACCTAGCACTGGGGTTGCAAATCATTGACTGTAATGTCAAACAAAGACACACTCAGGGATGATAACACTAACTCCACAATAAAACAATCCACAATGCAGAAACTTGGGGGAGATTAGGATGTGTTTTCTAGGTGAGCTGAACTAGAGGGGGAAAGGACTTTATTTTGAAAGATGTGCTTTGGATTTTTTCTTCTTAAATGACTTTGGGAAAAGTACTGTAATAATGCTTGTTCCCAAAAATGGTTTCCCTCCTCTTTTATTTAAGTGAATAAAACTCTGATTTATCCGGTTGCCCTCTCCTCTAGGCATTTTTCCTCTGCCCATACCCTACTGCCTTAGACTCTCTTTTAAGGATTCAAGAGAGTCTTGAGCTCACTGGAGAAAGAAAATGTTCAAAATTATCCTTGAAATTGGTTATTTGGCAACATTTTTAATGATATGGAAATTTATCAAAGCATATTTCCTATATAATTAGCTCAAGGTTGCTGATTCCAAGGCTTTATGGATTTGAATCTGATTGATAATAAAGTAAACAAGAGAGTCAAAATTTAAAGCGTGGCCTTCTCTCGGGTTAGTACAAGCTTAATGCAGTGTACAAGGAATTTGAAAGATGTAGGATATGTATCTTAATCAACTTTAAGTAGAATGGATAAGCTTTCAGCATTTTGAAAACGCTGGGTTAGGGTTTCTGTTCTATTGTGCGTTTTCTGTCTGGGGACTAATAAGCCTTACAGAGAACGTGATCAGAAGCGACTTTTTATTCTTGTGTAAATCCAGAGTGAATCACCAAACAGTTGTTCGTTTAAAGTCAAGGTAATTTTCTTTTGACGGGTCCATTTGCTTCTCGATTTCTAATTTATTAGCCTGTCTTTTCAGGGCTTTGCCCTCCTCGCAATTAAAGCAAAGCCGATTCAGATTAGTGCAGCATTCATTCACTTGACAGGCTGTAGAGAAAATTTAAGATCGGACAGATAATGTGTGGTCTTTTAAAATTTTTTCTGGTTTTAAGTAGCACGGGCCCTTTTGCCTATAAAAAAACAAGCAAAAGCCCTTGATTGGAAATGGGTGTCATGACAGACCAAACGAAGGGGAAGGAGACTGCCTTGCTGACCCTCCTTTCCGTTAGCACTCGACCTTTGGGCTCTTTCTCGGAGCCTCACCTCTCCACCTCCCCGCCTGGGCTCCCAGGCTAGGACCCTGCGGGAGCAGAGAATTCCCTGAAGCGGCTGGTGAAGACCCGGTGGGCACTTAGCTCGGCCCCGGGCTGCTGATAGGTGCACGCAGGTCCGTCCCTCCGCCGCGTCTCAGGGCGTCCTGATTGGTGAGGAGCCACGTCACTCGCGCCTGCGAAGGGTCTAAGAGGAGGAGGAGGCGGGGAGGGATGGAGAGGGCCGCGGCCGAGTGACGTCTAGGCACCAGGAAGCCCGCCTCTGGTTTTAAGATGTTAGGCCAACAGGGAAGCGCGGAGCTGCAGAGCTAGTCCGCCGCCCGCCTGGATGCCGGAGCAGAGCTGCGGGCAGACGCGGCTCGAGCTCGACGGGCCAAGGGGTGCGCGAGAGAGCGCCAGCCGCAGGGCGCTCCGGAGGCCCGCGCCGCGCCACCGCCGCTGGGGATCTAATATCAGCTACCTGTCCCTGTCACTCTTGACACTTCTCTGTCAGGGTTGCCGCGCAGGGGGCGGGCAGAGCTCGCCTTTCTGAGCGCGGTCGGCGTTAGCTTTCCTTATTGGAGGGGTGCTTGGGGGAGGGCGGGAGGGAGGAAAGGGGGTCTTTGCCCACTCTTGATTCGCTTTGGAGCTTGGGAGGCAGCTCCCCAAAGACACTCGGAACAGCGTCCTCCTGCCCACATCCCCATGTGTCCGTTTGACCGCTGACTTTCGGCCGCTGGACTTTTCCACTTGAGGCTTCTGGAGAAGAAGGGGCACCTCGGCCCGAGGACTCGGTGGCTCTGAGGCGGTGCGCGTCCCTTGGCTCTGCCCGCGGCGGCCACGCCGGGGAAACTCCGCGCCTTGAGCGCGACCCGGAGCGGGCGCCAGCGCCACTGAGGCTCGCCGGGGCAGGAGCCTGGGACTCTGAGGCGGTACGCTCCCTCGCCCATGAACTGCATGAAAGGCCCGCTGCACTTGGAGCACCGAGCAGCAGTAACCAAGCTGTCGGCCGCTTCCTCATCCACCTCTTCTTGCCACCATCCCCAGCAACTGACCATGGCTTCGGTTTTGGCTCCTGGGCAGCCTCGCTCCCTGGACTCCTCCAAACACAGGCTGGAGGTGCACACCATCTCCGACACCTCCAGCCCCGAGGCCTCAGGTAAGGCGAACACCGCCCTGCCGCCATCCACGCCCAGCCACCCGGTGCCTCTCACCCATCAGCCCCTCATGGGGGGGGGCGTGGTGGTTGTGTATGTGGGGGGCGTTTTGCTGGCTGTCCGCAGAACAACCGGAGACGAGTCTCTGGGGATCCCACCACATTCTTTTCTCTGCTTCGGCCAGAAGACCTGGCTTGGATGGCCAGACCTTAACTCTACTTGACTTGTCCTTTCTTTTTGCTGGTTTGTGTCCCCCCATCAGTCTTCAACATCCCCATGTTCAGAGGCCGTCCTGTTTCTAATCCCTACTCTTTTCTCGGCTTTGGGCTCCGAAATAGTTCCACTTCCTAATAAAGTCTTTCTAAAATTCAGCCTCAGAAGTGTTCTTGGCAAAGAGACAGTTTCTCCTAAGGGGCCAAGAAACTTTGGTGCCTAACTGAATCCCGAATTTCCTAGCTTTCCAAAACTGCATTGCAAATCGCACTTTCTACCAGAAAGGGTCCCTAATCGCGCTCTGTGTATGTGTCCACGGAGAGTTGTGTCTTGCGCAGAGTTGTAAAAATATGCTTCAAGGCCTGGGCCATAAAAATTACGGTGCCACCGTGCAGAGATAAACATGTAAATAAAACGTGCAGCGCTGGGGGAGGGGAGAAGATGGGGTGCCCGCTCCCTCACCCTTCCGCACTCACACCCCATGGGCGCTGGCTGCGCTCCCCGGGCCGTGTAGCGCACTCCTCCCCCCAAGGCACCGGGACTCGGCCCGGATCTCTGCCACCGCTCCAGTCAGTTGCACTTCCCGAGTTGCTGCTGGAAACACTGACGGGGGTCTCTGTGTGTTTCGTTTTCAGAGAAAGATAAAAGCCAACAGGGGAAGAATGAGGACGTGGGCGCCGAGGACCCTTCCAAGAAAAAGCGGCAACGGCGGCAGCGGACTCACTTCACCAGCCAGCAGCTGCAAGAGCTGGAAGCTACGTTCCAGAGGAACCGCTACCCGGACATGTCCACGCGCGAAGAAATCGCAGTGTGGACCAACCTCACAGAGGCCCGAGTCCGGGTAGGAGACTGCAAAGAGCCTGGAAGGGTGGAGGAGGGGTGGTTCTTGAGGCGCACGCGGTGTAGACGAGGGAGGGGGGTGGTGGAGAGGAAGGCTCTGCTGGCCTGGAGCACGCTGCTGGGAATCCATCCTCTTTGTAAAGGCGGAGGGCCAAGCGGCAGCCCAAGCTGCAAGGCTGCAGCTCCCCTTTCCGCGGCCCGACCTCGGGCCTGGCTCGAGCCTCAGAGCCACCCCGGCGCACTACCTCGCCCCACGCGTCCTCCCATGCCGAGCCGCGTGAGCCTGCCTTCTATACACCCGGCTTTGTTTTCTGGGCTTGCAATCGCCAGCGAGCACCAAGAAAATTCCTCCCAGGCCAGGAGCCTAGAACAGGCTCCAACCTGTGCGCTTTTAAAAAGGAAAATCCGTCAGAGACACGCAAGGGTTGGTTCTCCCTGGGAAACCTTCCGGCAAGGCACGCCAAGATTTTTTTTTTTTACTCTAGATTAGTCCTCTTTACATGGTCTTTGCGGGTTTTTGCGGCCATTCAGGGCTCTTCCCCCACCCAACTCCCTGGTTTTTGTGATCGCCGGAAAGTAAGTTTAAATACACAAGTTCTGTTCTGCTCGATTTTTTTTTTTTGTTTTGGTTGGGTTTTCTAAAGAAAGAAAAAAGAAGAAAGAATGGGAAAAAAGAATGAAAGCAGCTTTCTTTATAGTTTTGTTATCCTTTCTTAATTGCTGGATACCCTGAAATTTGTTCTTCCTGCCCCTTCTAATTAGAATCATAATTTTATTAAAAATAAAAAAGGCTTACCTTAACTTGGTAGCAAAACTGTACTGTACGAACTGGCAAGAATGTGTTTAAATCAGTTAGCCCATAGCAACATCTTGGTTTATGCTGGTCGCTGGAAAATTCCAAATTAGTTAGGAGTCTGGGCGCAGGATGTAGAAAACGGACAAACAGGATCCAGAGACTTTGCAATATCTACACACACATTTTTTTTTTAAGCGCTCTGGAGAGGAAAATCAAGACCCAGTTAGGCCAGTTGAAAACACAGAAGATAAAATTTAGCAATAATAATAAATAATAATAATAATGAGAAGACTAAAAAGCAGTGTGCTCTCCCAAAGCAGAGGGAGCCCAGGCGCGCTGTGGGTGGCATTTGTGCAGGATGTGCGTCTATGCTGGCGGATAAAAGCCACCATGAGGTTAGAAATGGTTTTAGTTTAACTACCCGAAGCGAGAGCTCGAGCTGAGGCCGCGTGGTTGTGCGCAAGGTCAGTCTTTTATTAGCCCAACAGCTCGTGAGAGGAACGGGCCTCGCACGTACTCCTCTCGCCTGGGCAAAGTTTACACTATCTCCAGTAGAAATGGAGAGTAATTAAAAGAAAAGACACAATCGCAGGGTTTTCGGAACCCTTCAGAGAAGCCATACCTCACCCCCTCCGGCTCCCCTGTATCCCCTTCCCGGCCTCTTGCCGCCACTTCGCTGCTCCCAGTCCTCGCTCTCTGGCCACCTCCTTTCCGACCGGCTGTCCGCCCAGCCAAGTGGGAGTGAGGCGTGCTTTTTATAGTAGGCTGTGCGCGCAGAGAGGAAGGGGGATAAAAAGAAAACCAGAATGAAAGGGGCAAAGGGGGGAAAAACGAATTAGGAGTCTGGACCCGGCGGAGATGTGTAATGTGAAACATCACCACCGGTGTCAGCTCTGAGATCTCGGGCCAGGCCTCGCTCCAATACACAAAAGTCGCCGTCAGGGGCGACGAGCAGGGCCTGATGTGGATTGGGAACGGGGTTGCGACGGGGCCACGGGTTGCAGGTGGGGGCTGACGGGCCCGGGCAGCGGTTCGAGGTCACGCCGGGGCCGGGCCTAGAGCTCGGACCTGCGTGAGGGTGGGTGGAGAGTGAGGTGGGACTGGAAGAGGGAGGAGACGGCTGCCCAGGGAGAAACGTTCCAGCAGATTTACATGCCAAACTCCAGGAGTTTAACGAGCTGTTAAGGTGGTCTTTAGCTTTTGATTTGGTTGTTTTGCTTGGGGGGGGGGACAGTCTAGCGCCTTTGGAGGTCACACGTTCCAGAAAGAGGGGGAGTGTCAAGGGAGGCACAATCGAGTTCAGAGAGGGGAAGAAGGAGGTATGTGGCAGGGAGATAGAAAGAGTGGGCCTCTGAGGCCTTCCCAGCCTCTTGTCTTCCTGTCGGGGTTTGTGGCTTTGGAATGGAAGCAGGTTTGCAAAGTGACCCAGCAGGGAATGGGTAGAAAGCTGGCTGCCTCGCGTTTACTTTACAATCAATGTTTTTAGACCTGGAGGAGGGCCTGGAGGAGTAATCAAGCTAGCTGCCCACAGGCTGCCAGGCCTTCAGCTGAGGTTTGCGGCACCGCTCAGAGCTTTAAATGGCAGGCTGGGCCGCGTGGGGACCCCAGGAGCTTGGGGAGTTGTGGGAGTGCATGTGGCAGGGCGGGGGGGAGAGAGAGAGTGTGTGTGTGTCAGCGCTTTTCAGATTCGTTCCAAGTTTGACTAATATTCACCGTGGGGTCTGATGTCTGTTTGTTCCCTTGCCCCCTCCTCCTCCCTTTTTCCCTCCCCCCTTCCCCCCCAGGTTTGGTTCAAGAATCGCAGGGCCAAATGGAGAAAGCGAGAGCGCAACCAACAGGCCGAGCTGTGCAAGAATGGCTTCGGGCCGCAGTTCAATGGGCTCATGCAACCCTACGACGACATGTACCCGGGCTACTCGTACAACAACTGGGCCGCCAAGGGCCTTACATCGGCCTCCCTGTCCACCAAGAGCTTCCCCTTCTTCAACTCCATGAACGTCAACCCCTTGTCGTCGCAGAGCATGTTCTCCCCACCCAATTCCATCTCGTCCATGAGCATGTCGTCCAGCATGGTGCCCTCAGCAGTGACCGGCGTCCCGGGCTCCAGCCTCAACAGCCTGAATAACTTGAACAACCTGAGCAGCCCGTCGCTGAACTCCGCGGTGCCAACCCCCGCCTGCCCTTACGCGCCACCGACGCCTCCATACGTTTATCGGGACACGTGTAACTCGAGCCTGGCCAGCCTGAGACTGAAAGCAAAGCAGCACTCCAGCTTTGGCTACGCCAGCGTGCAGAACCCGGCGTCGAACCTGAGCGCTTGCCAGTACGCGGTGGACCGGCCCGTGTGAGCAGCACCCACCGCGCCGGGTTCTAGGACCTGCCGGGTGGGCCCACTCCGACCTTGAGAGACTGGGAACTCTGTGATGCTAGACAGTCGTGGGCACTAAAGGGATGGAGAGAGGAGGAGAGAAGATAGAGGCAAAAAATAAATAAAAGAGGAAACCACTGCATTAAAGAAAGCGCTCCTTTGATTTCAAAGGCATTTCCTCAGTGTCTGACATCTTTCACTAAAGTATTTCCAATAGTTGCGAGGACACACATATATGTGTATGTATGTGTGTGTGTGTGTATGTATCTATGTGTACACACACATATACACGCAAATATTTGACTGGATATGACATTTTAACATTACTATAAGCTTGTTATTTTTTAAGTTTAGCATTGTTAACATTAAAATGACTGAAAGGATGTATATATATCGAAATGTCAAATTAATTTTATAAAAGCAGTTGTTAGTAATATCACAACAGTGTTTTTAAAGGTTAGGCTTTAAAATAAAGCATGTTATACAGAAGCGATTAGGATTTTTCGCTTGCGAGCAAGGGAATGTATATACTAAATGCCACACTGTACGTTTCTAACATATTATTATTATAAAAAAATGTGTGAATATCAGTTTTAGAATAGTTTCTCTGGTGGATGCAATGATGTTTCTGAAACTGCTATGTACAACCTACCCTGTGTATAACATTTCGTACAATATTATTGTTTTACTTTTCAGCAAATATGAAAAATAATGTGTTTATTTCATGGGAGTAAAATATACTGCATACAAATTGGTCTGGATTCTTTCTGCCCTCTATCGCCTGCACAGGGCTTCTCAGTCATTGCCTCTTAAACAAACCAGTCCCCACTGCGTGCCTGGCTACACATAGGAGGCAGCAGTACTTAAATTTGGTAGAAATATAGTCATTCCTCAAAAACTTTAAAAAGAGGCACTACCCCACCTCAAAAAAAAAAGACTGTAAAGTGTCTGATCTTGTTTCTCAGATTTTTATTTGGCGGAAGCCCAAAGGATTCCATCACTGCAAGCAAATAATGTAAGAGGAGGGGGAGAAATTTAGACAGTGAACCAGTCTGGAATGGCTCTTAAGTTTACTTTTTCAGGGGGAAAACCTGGCACCTCCAGTAAATTGTCCTGGAGAAGTATGTGTGTATGTATACATGTACAGTTTATATACATTCCTCTTAAGAAGAATACATCTATAATAAGTTTACAAGGAAACACCTCTAGTTCAAAATATTTAGGCCTCACGTTTATCTTTTAGGCTTAAGTAGAGAGATCCTTCATGTTCTATTGCATTGCTATTTCTAAGTCCTTCTGAGACATTAAAAGAAACAAAGACCATTTCTAATAACCACAACCCTTCCGTTTCTCCAAGAGCCCCAGAGGGTGAGAGGTTAGAGTGGAGTTTCCTGAATCTTGTCGAGTAATATGTAGTTGAGGCAAAGGTCATGCTCTCCATGTTTTGTTTTAAATAATATTGACCCATTAATTCTAAACCTGCTTGTTCCTGAAATTATACAGGATTATAGTTTGCAAACTGAGGGACAATGAAGAAAATCAAGATGAATTACAGCCCTGGCCCTCCCTGCTATCCTCTGACATCAAAACTGGGCATGAGGTCTGAGATTTAAAAGACCTTTTAAGTACCGATTGCTCTCTTGGTGATTTTCCGAACTATAGATAGATATACAACTTTATTTGTAACAAATACCATTTAGTTCCAAAGTGTGCTTCTCGGTGACGCTAAGAGGGTCAGAGAAGGAGGGGGCACCCCATGCTGAGGTCTTTTGTCAATCTTGTCACTCCCTGGCCCCTGCACCTCCACCCGGTGGGCGAGGGCAAACACCACCCAGGAGAAGCGAGAGCGAAAAGTCGGCGCCGGTTTCTTGGAGTTGAGAAAACCTGTGTTTTTGCGCTTAGGTTGGTTTCATCTGACTGAAACTTCACCTCTAAGCTTTGGAATCCGGTCCTTGAATCTTTTGTTCTGCACTGAACGGCGGTTGCCGTTTGCTTAAAGAGGTCGCTTATAACGTCCCCAGTGCAGGATGAGGTCTCTACCCCCATTAACTTACTCACTTTCTTTTTCTTTTTCTTTTTTTTTTAAAGCTCTGCCTGCGACCTGCAGCGGGATCACCGGGCGGGGGGGTTGGGGAGCAGATGAGAGCCCTTTGGACGAGGGTCACCTCTGTCCGTGTTGTTCTCTCGGGAGCAGTGGAGAGGAACGTGGTGACCACCGGCGGACTTTGGCTCTGGAGCCTCAGGGGGGCCGCCGGCGAGTGGGGGGGAGGGGGTGGCGCCCTAGGAGAAGGGGCTACTCTGGGGGTCTTCGGGACACGCCTGGAGCGCATGGGTGCCCTGCGGGGAGGTGCGCGTCTTTTGCGGGTCCCAGAGCGCCGGGAGTGGGGTGGGGGGGGTCTACCAGAAGATGAGGCGGACCTCGACCTGGTGTGGCTGCCGAAGTGACCCTCCAGGCGAGCCCAGGCATCGGTCTGCAGGTCACCACGCTGAAAGTAGTGATGTGGGGCCGACTTGTCACTGCCCAGGCCCCGGTGGCGCGGGCTGGGGGCGGAGACTCGGCACTGAAGAGCGTCCCGGGACTCCCAGCGGGAAGGTGCGAGCCCGCCTCGCCCCGCACCGCGCGCCCCGCCGCCCGCGGGCACCCCGGTCTCCCTTGGAGCGGGCACAGCTGGGCTCCCGGGCTTCCCCGCGGGGCCCCTCGGCCCTGACGCTCCCACGCCGGGCCCCCTCCGGTCACCGCTGCCGCTGCACCACCTCGGTTCCACTCAATCGATTTTTGCTGCGTGTCAACACTCCTTCCTGGTGAGTGTGAG
This sequence comes from Elephantulus edwardii, assembly GCF_000299155.1. Lineage (NCBI taxonomy): Eukaryota > Metazoa > Chordata > Mammalia > Macroscelidea > Macroscelididae > Elephantulus > Elephantulus edwardii. The sequence continues at coordinate 22,200,787 of NW_006399762.1, forward strand.
GGTATTCTCTGCTTTCTTTAGGTCTCTTAATGATTTCTGAGCTAGTTGTGTATTAAAGTGCGTAAAGGAACCTTTAAGGTGATCTTATATACAGCATGGACGCCAACCTCCTCCTCCTCTGGGGCTCAAAGATGGCGAGGGAGAGGTTGAGGGGGGCGCACAGGAGCCAGGCCAAGCCTCAGTCAACCGCCAACACCCCCTTCCTGCGCCCCAGGAACGCCGGGTGGGGGGCTGCGTCCCGGGCACCACCCACGCGCGCACTGGGAGGGAGTTCTCCTCCCCCGCACCTGTTCTCAATCTCCTGCTTTTCTCTTCTCTCCTGGCCTTCTTTTCTTATTTCATGATTTTTAAAAAAGAAATTCTTAGGCCCCAATATCTCCCCACCAAATACCGAACTTAGATCCGAGGAACCCTGGGAAGCACATATGCAGCCCACGTCTGTGTCTGTCCCCTTCCACTGCCCACAATTTGCCATTTAATGTCCTCAACCTGGGTAGAAATTGAAATTTTAAACCATTTTTCCAGCCTGACCTTTTTCTCCCATCCCTACGCCTTTCTGAGAGGTGCCAAAACCCTCAAGGGAACCCCTTTTCTTGAGGAACTGAAAAAAATTAACGGGGGGCCAAGAAACAGCGTCTTTAAAAGTCTCCCTATTTCTTGAAAGTCCCATAAATTAACCCTGGAGAGAGTGGCAAGATCCTCTAAAGCGGATCTAGAAGAAAAATCCATGGGGTGATCTCAAAGGTAGACGGCCCCCGCCCCCAGCCCCGTCACCAATGGGACCAAACAAAGGTCTGCTCTGCAATCCACATCCTAATCCACGGGCGCCCGGCCGCCGCCCGCCGGGCCAGGCCGCCTGCAGAGCCCGGGCCACGCCGGGCTGCCTCCGCGCCACTTTATGGTTTTTAGAGACAGAAAGGAGGGGCTGTAATCAGACCAGAGTCCTTTATGAATATAGACTCCCTATTGATTGACTTATAAAACCCCCGGCGAACTGCAGTTAATCTAAGCACACGGAAAGGCAGAAACGTGGCCGCCAGAGGGAGGAGAGGTCTGTCTCCTACTAAAAGGGGGACATTTCTGGTGGCGGATTCTCAAAAGCAATTAATAACCTATTTCTCTTTCCCCGACCTCCGCCAAACTGACAAAATGATCCTTCACGATGGGATTTTTCTTTTTTAAATGAGCTAATTAGAAACACAATTGTAAACACGTGACTGATTTGCCTCTACGATTTTAACAGAGGAAACTAGGGAAATTTTATCTTAGACTTAGAAGTTTATTTTCCACTCTTGCTCCCCGCCCCCTTCACGGAAGACCTTCACGTTGTTGACTTTCTACCTGACAAGACAGAAAGCAGGATTTACTGTATGTGGGATACATAACTTCATTTGCTTTTATGCTGGGCATCTTACACATTTTACCTAAATGACGTTGTGAATTTTGTATGGGAGCTGAGGAAGGATTGCAAGAAAGAAATATCGCATCGAAGAAGATGCTTAATTCCCCTTAATTGACGAAAAAAGAGGGAGGGTTGCTGCTCCTGTTATGATAATATGTTAACAGCTATGTGGCAGTTGTGGAAAACAGGAGATAATTGAGGCTTGGATTACTTAGTTGAGAAATGCCTAAAAGAACTAGTGAGAGTCCTTTTTATTTTTTAGCATTTAATGAATGTATGGTAAAGGTGTTTACATTGGGGTTAGTTTGGGGACTTTGTATATATTTTCTTTCCTTTAGAAGGGCTACAAGAAGTTCAGACTCTCTGGACGAGTGAGCCTACCCTGCACTGGGTGTGTATTTACACGGAGACTTTGTGACTTTGATGGATCTTTCCAGACCTGGTCCTCCAATTCCATTCTTCTAGAAAAACTGTTTAAGGTGTCTTTCTCCTACCCTTCTGCTCTTTTTTCCTCCCCCCCCCCTTACTCTACTCCATACTCTCTGTTGTTAAGTTTTGCTTTGGTTTTAATCCTTAGCAAAGTTTATTACTATTCTGTTAACTCAGAAACCGGCTCGCTTTATGCTGGAACCTGAAGTACTAAGATTAAGGCCTGAAGTGGTTTGCTAAGAACCCCGAAACTCTCTTTAACACCCCCCACCCCATGTTTGCTCCATCCGGTAGTAACAACGCCTCTCCAGCGACCTGGTGTGTGCAGCAGCGCGGGGCCCTGTGCCTCCCTCCAGTGCTGGGCAGGAAACTCCTTACTTGGCGCTCTGGAGCAACAACACTTAGAACCGGGTCTACGGTCCCTGAGAAGGCGACTGCGCAGAGTATCGAGTGTGACTTGGAACCCAGAATAGTAGCAGCCCTGGACTTGGGCGAGCTCCCCAGGCTGCGTCTGTCAACATCCCATTCAACCCTGCTTCTCCAAGCGCGGTGCGGGGATCTGGGTGGAGTTGCTGCACCCAGCTGCAGTTGAACTGGCATCGCCCTTGGCCCTGCTGGATGGACTGGCGTCACTGCACGCGGTTGCTTGCACTTGGTTGACCGTGAGTTTCCCGGCCACGTTCACCAGCTGTGGACAGGCGTGGGGGGAGTGCTGCGGGAGAGAATGACATTGATGTGAACCCATGGGGACAGCCTGCAGGCCCTCGCGGTGCTAAGGAAGACGCCTTGCGTGCCAGATCGGACAAGTCACTTGGTTAGGAAAGGAAGATGATACCGGGCAAAACAAAGTCAATTAAAGAAGCCTGTTTGTGACGGGCTAAGGCGCTCTGGTGGCCCAGTCTGTAGCAACTTATCCTGCTGACCCAAAGCCAGAGCCCCTACTAGTGGTTCGAATCCACCAGCGGCTCCGATGGAGAAAGATGGGCAATCTCCTCCGTGGGATTTACAGTCTCAGACTCGAGGAGCCGGCTGGAGAGTCAGCTCTGAGTCTGTTCAGACTTGATAGTGATGAGTTGAGTAGAGTGTGTACGGGTTCAGGGCCGGGTGGTGTTCATTCACAGGGCTGCACTGAGACTAGCGTTCCCAACCCCTGCTGGGAAGCTGGGTAGGAGGAGCTCTTATCAGATGAGACAGCATCTTGTCTGTGGGCTTAACTGGCTGGAAAGAAAAACAAAGCAAAACAAGATAAAACACCCCAGCACAAAAAAGCGCCCTACCTGCAGTCGCTGGGCTACACTTTCCTGGCACTCTGAGTTCGAAACTTGCCAACCCCAGGCCTCTGCCATTGGCGCAGCTCTGCTTGCCTAGTGACAACTAAACGCAAGGGAAGAGTCTAGACCGCAGGCGACATGGCCTAGTCTTTACAGAAGGACCCCCGGGCGGCCTTCTCACCTGAAAGTGCTCCCAGAGGCCATAGGGCCTTGGCCCTCACAGGACACGACACCGTGATTCAGGGACAGCCTCGTCCTCCCGCCTTCCATTGACCAGAACAGCTGCCTGATGTTAATTAATGTTCCTTTCTTGGCGGGCCACCCGGGGGCAGGGTGGGGGCAGGACGCGCTGCCCGGCATTATTACCCGGGTGGTATTTCCAGATGCGCCTGGCGAGGCAGCAGAGCGCGACGCTGCCGACTTGCACCCCCGGAGTTGGCTGAGGGAGTCCCAGCACTTGTCGTTTGCGCGCCCCTCTGGACAGCAGAACCGAATCCAACCTGCAGCTCCAGCCGCGTCCCCACCTGCGGCCCCGAGCGTCTCCAGCCCAGAGTGATAAACTGGGGCGCCACCGGCGGCTCTGGGGATCCCGCCGCCCGCACACGTTACTCCTGCATCTGAGCAGCTGCGTGGTGGGCTGTGGAAACGCAGCTGGGCTGAATCTCCAGGGACACGCGGGGCTGGGCCGCTTCGATGTCCTCGGCCAGGCGCCTGGGGAGGCCCGGCCGGAGGAGCCGCCACACCGAATCCTTCTGCCTTCCTCACTGCGTCCCACGCCTTTGCACCTTCCTCCCAAACGGCCACAGACTCCATCCCCGCCTGCCTTCCTCCAGATGCCTCTCAAAACCCCGAGGTTGAACATTAACTGGCCGGAGCTATAGAGTGAGGTAAAACGTTACATATAAAAATGAATCATCTATCCGATGGGGGCAGACAGGACCTATAGCGCGCCCTGCGCCCTGCGTATCCGGCTCCTCCATTCCGTCGCAGGCAATGGAGCACGGGCAGGGGCGGGAGGGATGGGAATAGAGGCAACCATTCACCTGGGGGACCTGAGGTTAAGGCTCTTAAAATGATTGAATTCCCTCTTTCCTTTCATGAGAGAGGCGCACAGAAGGGCCCGGGACTGCGTTTCATCTCTTAAAAAGTCAGTGGAGGCAGCTGCAGTTCTTGGAGGAGACGCCCAGAGGGATGACAAAGGCCCATCTAGGTCGGCATTTGACGGGGAACCGGCCACTGGCCCTGGGTGGGAACTTCAGAGGCAGCGCTGGGAGGGTGGGGAGACGTGGTGGCAGCAGAGAGGAGACCCAGGCCCCAATGGCCGTCGGAAGGGGAGGGGCGCAGCGGGAAGTCCAGAGGCGGAGCGGCGACCACAGCCTGGCCAGGCCGGCAGCCGAGACGCCAGGCCCGCCCACTGTCCCTGGCCTGGAGCTGCCTCTTTCCGACTCTGACCTATTTGCTTCAGTAAACATAATAAGTAATTAAATATAAGTACTGTCCATACTTCTGCACTGTCATATGTGTCCAGAGCTTATGAAACAGGAGCAGCTGGAGGAAGAACTCAGGACAGTGCTCCTCCCGAGTTTCCTGAAGCTTCTTCACCTGAGAAACATCAGCACCTCCAGGAAGCCTTGATAAATCTCTGAACAGGAAGGCCATTCTCTCTCCCAGTGTTTCCACTTCCTTAAGCCTTTCTCATTCCTCCCACTTCTGTCTCTCCCCATCATTTAAGACACAAGATAAAGTGGATGGGAGAAGGAGAAAAGTTTGATGGTACACAGAACCTTCAGGGATTGCCAACCAACAGGAAGAATAATTATTGTATACCTTACAAAGATTAGTTTATTTCTTACTCAAAGCAGTTACTATCCTCAAACTAAAGTGCTTGACCCATAGTAACTACTCAGTAAGTAAATGTGTTTTTTGAATAAGCAACCCTTCTCTCCTTGATCTCTACCTCTGACTTTAACAGAAGCAGCAGAATTCTTACTGAGAGCATTCACCCAAGTTTATACTTTAGGATGTGAGAAAGGCACTAACTGAAGTGGTGTGACCATAGGATAGCATCCACCCAGTGCTTTCTTAATCACACTTTAGAGTCTTCTATCTATGTTGTGTTGTTGTTGTGTACCACAGAGTCATAGTGTGACCCATAGCTGACCCTCCAGCAGGATTTCAGAGGATAGTGCCCCTGAAAATTTCCATCAGAGGTGGAGGGTGCCACCAGGGATATCCAAAATATTATGTTTCAAAGACTCTGCAGAGATGTATTGGACATCACCAGTCAACTAGCTCTAGGAAAGAAATTCATTTAACACGGGGCTGCAGAGTCTTTAACCCTAGTCTTGTGATTTTAGAGAGCTTTGGTGGCCTTCTGGCAAGAAGTCACAGTGTAATCCCAAAGGCGCTTTATTTGAATCCACCAGACACTCCCAAGGGAAATGCTGGGCAATTTACTGCCTCTGAAAACCCTCTGGAGGGCCAGCTGTGAGATGGTTCCTGCTCCAAGACCACACACAACCACAACAACCTCTGACTTTAGTACACATAATATTTCTTGTCTTATTCCATAAAACAATGAAGTCTACATATCATCTCAGCTTCCTAAAAAAGATAATTGACTTAAATGGTCCACTAGTAAGCTCCAGAGAGACAATGAACACATCAATGAAACAAAAAAGTTTAACTTGCACAGCCGCCTTCAGTGACTTAGAGACAGAGAGAAATAGGTGGAGAAGGAGCATTGACTTTTCAAGGTGTGGGTGGTTGAGGGGGAAGGGCATTATAAAGGATATTGTTCAAACTCTCTTCTCCCCAACCAAATTACCATGTTATCTGACACTCTCTATCTGTGTCCTGGGTAACAGACAGTTTGACCAAGAGGTCACAGACTAGAGGACTTGGGTGACTGGAAACAAGTTTGACAAGAAAGGAATTTGGGTGGGAAGCCCTTGTGGAGGTGGAGAGGGGAAGAGGCCAGCAGCCTGGCAACCCCAAGTCTTGGCTGGACCTTGCAACGCGTTAAATGTCTTGTCAGAGAATACAGGATTAGGAATAGCTATCAACACAGCTTCAAGGATGAGAGAAATGGAAGTCTGTCTCTGACCTCTACCTCTGATTTCCACCCTTTCTTTTGCACCTCTTCTCCCACCTCAGAAGATTCTTCCCCAGATCTGTAGCTTCTGAATTATCTGATGCTTGTTCCCTACTTTGAATGAAGGCTTCAGATTGTTTTTTAGCATTTACTTATCCAGTTATGGAACATTGCTAGGTGCTGAGTGTGCTGTGAGTGCCCATGAGCATACTCCATTAACCCCAGGTAGCATTTCTCAGGTGGCAATGTGACCACCAAAGTGGCAAATCTTAGTTCAATTTACCATTCTCACCTTGAAGCTTTTCCTCTCCTGAAGCTTAAACACTTGGTCAGAATTATGTGTTCCAAGAAAAACACAGGAATAGTTCTGTGTAGCATTTATGTGCTAATTAATATAAGTTCTCCTCTGACTTTCCCCTCCTACGAAGGCACTTATATTTCTTCTACTACATCCTGTTGTTAATGCTTCAGAAGTATTTTATTATGGTGGATTTTTTTCCCCTTTTACCTTTGGGGGAAAAGAATACCTCCACTGTCATCTTAAGACTCTTAATCTGATCTTGGCTGAAAAGTATCTCTTACCCCACTGAAGAGCCACCTTGCTTTGACTCTCTTTGTCCCATTCCCCACCCCTCACCCTGGAACTTCTTCCTTCATTTCTCTTAGAGGTATTTCTATGCCTGACAACTCTCTCCATTTTCATTTTATTTCATTTCTGGGTATTTGTTGATTTCTTACCTGAAAACTGTATTTACTTCATATTATTCCTTTGACAATTACTTCATTGTTGTTGTTGTGTCAAGTAAGAACTGACCCTTCAGTGGGTTTTCAGAGGCATTCAATCGCATGGGAGGGAGCCAGAGAGGGCTTCTCTTTCTCCCAAGGGGCAGCTGGTGGATTTGAACGGTGTACCTTTGGATTGCAATGCAGCTTCTTGACACCAGGCCACCAGAGTTCCCTTGACAATTACCTTATGGAGCCTTTTATTAGAAACTAAAATTTTTGGTAGTTTTTTTTAAGCTTTGTATAGGAATCTAGGGAGCTCTGGTGCCTTAGTGGTAAGAAGTACACCACCAATGCAAATCCATCAGCTGCTGCCCAAGAGAAAGGTGGACAATAGCCTCCAGTGTGATGTACAGCCTTTGGAAACCTAGAGGGTTAACCATGAGTAAGGTTCTGACTCAGTGGCACATAACAACAGCATGAAAACTTGGCATACTACATACTAAGTATTAGATGTTCAAGAACTTTTAGTCCAGTGATATAAATGAAAAATCTTTATTCATAAAAATAAAGTTTGAAGATATTAGAATCTATTAAATTAGAATAATTAGAGAATAAATTCAAATTAATAGTCCATCATAGAAAAATTCATAGAAGTTCCATTCTAATCTTTCTTAACATTATCATGATGATATCAAAGCACTGATGATGAATCATGTGATATGATTTGATACGAGCCTTTTTGAACAGTTAAGGGCTCCTGCGAGCATGGTCAACGTTCCCAAAACTCACCGGACTTTTTGCAAAAAGTGTGGCAAGCACAAGCCCCACAAAGTGACACAGTACAAGAAGGGCAAAGACCCCCTGTAAGCCCAGGGACAGCCGTGTTATGACAGGAAGCAGAGTGGCTATGGTGGGCAGACCAAGCTAATTTTTCAGGAAAAGGCGAAAACTACAATGAAGATTGAAGATTGTGTTAAGACTCAAATGTGTTGAGCCAAACTGAAGGTCTAAAAGACTTGGCTATCAAAAGATGCAAGCACTTTGAACTGGGAGGAGATAAAAAGTGAAAGGATCAAGTGATCCAGTTCTAAGCTTCATCTTATTTTACCAAAACAATAAACTCTGAGATTTTCATGTTCTCTTCATTTGGGAGGGAAATAAAATGTCTCTTTTAATCATTAAAAAAGGATTTTATATGAGACTGGAATTTTTTTGTGTTTAAAAGAATACATATTATAGTTATTATACTGTTTTAATTAGAGAGAATATCAACTCAACTCAACTCATTGTGGTTGAGTCAGAACTAACCCATAGGGGACCCTCCAGCAGGTTTTCTGAGGTAATGAATAGGGAAAAATCCATTTTTCTCCTACAGAGCTCTTGTGAATTTGAACCATCAGAGAATTTGGATTTAGAAGACATAAAATGTTCCAGTTTACAATTATCAGAAACAGAAGTCATTTCACTAGTTAGGGAATTATGAAGTTCAATGCTCAAAATTATTTCATGTATTTCAGAAAATTCCACTGGTCATAATATATGTTGTTATTAGGCACTAACAACCCTATCAACAACTGACTGAAACCGTGTACCATTCTCAAAATCTCCACCATGCTCAAGCCTGGTGTTGAGGTCATTGTGTTAACTCATCTTATGGGTCTTCCTCACTTTTGTTGACTCTAATTTTCCAAGCATTATGTCTTTTTCCAAAGATTGTTGAGTGACTCCTGAAAATACGCCCAAAGCATGTGAAGCAAAGTTTCACCATCCTTGCTTCCAAAGAGCATTCTTGTTGCATTTCTGCCAAGGAAGATTTGTTTGTAGTAAAAGCTAATGCATCAAAATATACTATGGGCACATCTGTTGATTTTTTTGGTTTTTGTGGTTGTTTTTTTTAAATTCTCTTATATACAAGGGATCTTGAGAAGTTGAATCTGTTGGAGCCAGGCCAAAGACAAAATGAAAACAATTATCAACCCCGTTAGACTTTACTTGGAGAGCAGGTACATTTCTCTGCTGTAGTTTATTTGGGCTGATTATTGTCCTGTATGCCTCTAATATTTTTATTAATTTATTTGTGAAAAAGCCATTCCTTAGAAGACTTACTGTAACCACTTTCAGGCCTTCTAGCTGTTATCACAAACAATAAACCAAACACCTATTATCAGAAACAGTGAGAAGAGCGGCCTTCCTTTAGTGAAATATCTTTTGAACTTTTGGTGATTGTTAATATAGGTAATTTTTTTTTTCTTTTTTATGCTATAGAAAGGGGAATCTTGTGGCCTAGTGGCAAGAAGCTGTGCTGCAATCCTGAAGTCTCGCTGTTCTAGGCCACCAGCTGCTCCACAGGAGAAGGATTGGCAATCTCCTCTCATGTGATTAATGGAACTGCCTCAGAGTGTGATTAACTGTCTCTGAAAACCAGCTGGAGGGTCAGCTATGGGTCAGTTCTGACTCTACGGTACACAACAACAACAATGCAACTCCTTAACCAGTAGTAGACTACCAGAACTCTCTTAGTAGTAGGACAGTAATATTTTTATTGTATTCTTACTATCATTTACCTTTCTTTTCTACATAACTTTTCATAGTATAACAATATAGAGTGATGTAGAAGATAATTTTTTTATGTTGTATAAGCCATGTACTATGTTAGTATTTTTCATATACTATCTCAATCCATTTTCACAAAAGCTCTATAAGGGAGATAAAATTGTTTCCTCACTTGGCAGATGGAAAAACTGGTACTCAGAAGTAACTTGCTTCAGGCTGCCTGGTTAATGAGAGGCAGAATTAAGACAGGAATGGAACTCTAATCAGACACAATCAGACAAGAGATTTGGATTCCCAGCTACTAAACTAAAATAGAGCTGATGTGAGAGAATTGCTGGGTTTCTGTATTATTTTCTGTTCATGTGACATCAGAGATTATAAAGATGGCGGTCTAGAGCAAGGTTGTTCATAGGGTTGCTATGAGTTGTAGTTTACTTAATGTACCTAACAATAACAGCAGTTATGAATTGTTGTTGTTGTTAGGTGCCATCAAGTTGTGTACAAGTCACACAAACACTATATGTACAATGGATCCTGTCCTGCGCCATCCTCACAATCTCTGACACATTCAAGCCCATTGCTGAAGCCACTGTGTCAATGCACCTGGTTGAAGGTCTTCCTCTCCTTTGCTGACCCCTCCAGCTTTCCAAGCATGATGTTGCTCTCCAAAGAATAACATCTCCTAGCAACGTAACCAAAATATGTGAAAGGAGGCTTCATCAACTTTGCCTCCAAGTAGCACTCTGGCTGCACCTTCTCCAAGACATATCTGTTTGACATATCTGTCATGAGGTGAGTAATCGTTTAAAATAATGAGTATAGAGACTGAGTCAATCGAAAGTAAAGTTGTTCTGCTCTTTTACATGTATTTTAAGACATCTTTCTTACATGTGGTAAAGATTAAAACAATAGATATAACTTGTCAATACATGTTTGTAATGCAACATGTGAGACATGACAGAAAAAGCAGACTGGCAGATGGTAAAGAAAGGACAGATGATTTTATGATTTTTCCTTTTTCTTGTACATTGCTCCTTACAGGTACCCCTCTTTTTTTTTTTTAAGCATCAGATGGAGGTTACCACCTGCTTTGGTCTGCTTTCCTAAGCAACCTGACTCCAGAAAGACTCAGACTCTGCTCACCCGACCTGCTACCAGCCTCACACCGTTCACAGGCTGGGCCTCCATCAGAAGGACTTGGGGCCCCCATGAGCGGTGCTAGGGAGTAGGTCTTCCGTAGGGCACATTTCCCATGCCCCACTGCAGGGTGGGGATTTGACATTGGGCCTTAACAGTTCCCTTTTCAAAATTAACCCTAAAACAGTTAAAAATTTGTGAAGCATTGCATAACATGGATAAATCTAGAGGAAATTATTCTAAGTGAAATAAGTCAGTCACAGAAAAGGCAAATATTGTACATGACCGCTATTATAAACAGCTAAACAAAGGTTTGTTGTTGTTGTTTTTAATTGCCATAGAGTGGTAGGCAACTCTTAGTGACCCTATGAACAAAAGACCTGAACACTTATATAACTTTCTTCATTTCTCCAAGTTCATAGGGTCTCCAGGTGCAAGCTATTTCAGAAGTGGATGCCACTCCTGCTTCCAAGCTTGTTTTAATTGGGGAGCTCCACCAAACACTGTCCACCATGGGTAAGCATTATTGTGTTTGACAGACACATCAATGTCACAGTGTTCAGCATAACAGCAACCATGAGTTACCTTTGTACAGCAAATGGACAGACCAGTGCTATAACACTTAGAAGAATGCCTGACCAAACACAACAAAGCTTTACACACAGAGAAATATTTTTTTAATATGGTTACCAAAGAGGAGCAGGGAGAGGGAGAGAATAGAAAATGAATAGATAAGAAACATTTATTATGATCAGTGAAAGAAAAGACAGCATGGAATGAATAAATGATCAGACACTGTGGGTATTGCAATTAATGTTATGAAACAAAATGTACTTGAATGACTGAAAAAACAATATGCTTTGTTAATATTCACTAAAATAACATTTTAGAACCTGGATACACTCTGGCATTGGGTTAGGTCAACGTGCCCTCCTGTGTGCTTCCAAAGTCCTATCAAAATACGTAGAACATACTTATAATAATAGCAATACTTAAAAAAAAATGTGGTACAAATATCTAAAGCCAAGTCTGATTAAATCAATTCCAGTGTACAATGGTCCTGTAGTACAGGTTAGAACTATCCAACAGGGTTTCTACTTTGCAGAAGTAGATATCTTCATCATTCTCTTGTAATGTATCCAATAGGTTAGAGCTACTAGCCTTTTTTATTGGCAGCTGAATGCTTTAATCATAGCACCACCAAATCCCCTTCTGGCCAAAATATATGTAAGTAAATATACAACATTTTAAGCATAAACAAACAGTTGCAAATTCAATAATTTTTACATGTATAATTTGGAGACATTGATGATATTTTTCATGTTGTTTAGCCATTAGAACTATCCTTTTCTGGATTATTTTACCTCTATTAGCACATACTCTTTGCTTCTTAACAGTAAATTCTCCTTTTTCCCTCCTTTCCATCCCTAATAATCACAAATAATTTTTGGTTATTATGTATTTGCTTATGTGATGTGAATGACAACACAAGATTTGCCTGTTTGTGATTTGGCTTATTTAACTTAAAGTTTTCACTATTCATCAGTTTTGTGGTTTGTACCAGGACTTCATTTCTCTTTATGAATGAAAGGCATTCTACTGTATGGATAGGTGACATTCTGCTTATCTGCTTTGGAAAATTAGAGTCCAATTGCCATCAATTCCATTCCAACTTATAGAGACTCATGCTTGACCGTGTGTAACAGTGCTTCATGATGTTTCCAGTGGTTGATGTTTCAAAAGTGGTACCAAGCCTCTTTGCATGGATTCCAATCTCCAAACATCTGGTTAACAGCTGATAATGTTAACTGAACCATACAGGGGCTTCTTGAAAATTCTAGGCTAGTTATTTTGTAGAATGTCAACTTTAATGATGTTTCACATGATTAAATTCAGATTATGTTTCTGTATTTTGTATTCCATATTTTAAATACAACCATGAGACACATACTTTCAATTTGTCCAAATATTTGGTGTTGCTGCATTGATTAAAGTGATGTCTATTTACATATCTATTGTAGTTTAATTGTTGCATACGCGGTTAGCATCGTAAACCTTCCAACAGCCATTTGAGTGGGCTTAGAAGCAGATTCTTCAGTTCTTCTAATGACTTGAGAGTAAAACCATAAAGACACTCTGAGCCATAATCATCCAGCTAAACTGCTGTGACATTTCTGATTCTCAAAACTATATGTGATAATAAATGTTCATCGTTTTAAGATGTTAAGACCTGGAGTAAGTTGTCACATTGCAATGAGTACCCAATACGCTATCTATCTACTCTATTTCCAAACTTTGTTATCAACGTCTTTATACTTGGGATCTTATTCTTTTTTGAGATGTCTTTTTAATAAAATCTTGGGCAAAATAAAGATTCAACAATTTCAATTTCAAACTCAAGTTAACTGCTATCAAGTGGGTTCTGATTTCCCTCGAGTGGATATTGATCCTTGTCTGAAGAGCAGAAAATGGTAGATGGGTCACAGGGCCATTAACATCTTTCTAAAAGGGCTGAATAGCACAGCCCCTTACCACCCCAGAGCAGAAAGCAAATAAAGAGGCCATAGCCCAGACCCACGGTGCCTCTAGAGCCCAATCAACAGCAAGAGGTTCATTTATTCATTGTTGACTCACGGACTTTAGTTATAGTTGTAGTACCAAGAATGAGATTATTGGGGAAATAAGTTGGAGAGTAGGAGAGGTAAAGAATATCACCCAATGCCAATCCAGATTTTAGTTCAGTAGTCTTAAGGCACAATTTCTCAATTAGTACAGTCTCTGGTTTAAGTTCAGTCACACACATTCAAAAAGCCTTTGGTTTCCTTAATCACCCAGCAAGGTCTGCCTCAGAACAACTAGCAAAAATAGCAAAAGCTGTTAACTGTGGCCTTTATCTCAGAGTTCCTCTGATTACACTTTGTTACAGTTTTTCCACAGCAACACTAGTCTCTCCACCACCATCACCAGGGTCTCTTCACAAGTGTTTCACTTTCCACAGGGTCTTGCTCCAGTCTTCCTCAAGTCTTGTGACACAGAGTGGGAAGTGTGCGCTCTCTCTCTCTCTCTCTCTCTCTCTCTCTCTCTCTCTCCCTAGTCCCACAGGTGATGACAATTTGCATGACCATATATCTGCACTTAAGGTAGCTGAAGAGCAGAGAGGGTTAAAATACTGGAAAAAACAAAACAAAACAAAAAACCCCAACAACCCAAAACTTGTTAAGGCTAACACCACAATCTTCCATTGTGTTTCCAAGTGGCAAATCATAAAGGGAATTGATTGCCCATCTTTCTGCTAAGGACCTGCTGGTGAATTTGAACCACTGGAGTCATATGTTCTTTTGGTTAGCAGTGAAACACACAACAAGCTACACTATCAGGGCTCCTGTGCTCAAGTTATCAGAAATTACTCTTAAGCATAGATTTGAAAGAAAGAAGAAAGGCTAGGATTTAGTGCTGCTACCAAAGAAAAATAGGATAAATGCTATGAAAAAGAAAAAAATATTTTATGATAAATAAAAAGCAAGTTAAAATGTTTTATTACATATTTAAGAAGTCTAATTCTGACTGTCATTGTTAGATGTGGTCGAGTACAGCCCATAGCTACCCTATGAACAGCAATTGACCTGAACTCTGTCCTATCCTGTGCCATCCTCACAATCTCTCATATGCTTGAGTCCATTTCTGTAGTCACTGTGTCAATTCACTTGGTTGAAGATCTTCCTCTCTTTTGCCATCCCTCCACTTTTCCAAGAACGATTTATTTCCCTCTCCAAGGAATAGCTTCTCCTTAGGAACGTGTCTAAAGTAATTCTGGTTATAAAAATATAATTTCAAGAATACTTTTGTCTGTCCAGCACCACTACCTTGATCTTTCTTATGGAAATAAAGCTGTCACATTTTTTGAGAATGTTATCCTCTTTACTAAAAATGTTTATTTTTTTTATGAAGGCTGCCAACTGTAAAACTGGTATCTCAATTCTCAACAGTAGGAATACGATCTAGGCAAATCTTTGAGTTCTTTCCTTGGAATTAATTTTCAAATGAGTACTTGGAGAAGAGAAATGGTCCTTTCCATGATGGAGTACTTGTCAAAAGCCAGGTTCTGAAAAATATTAAAATAAAAAAAAAGCCAAGGGAAAGTCAACCAGTCTTTCCAGTGCAGTAACTAGTTAACAGTTACTGAATATCTTTTCTCTCTCTAGTGAGACAGAAAATGAACTCAGAAAGAAACACAGATGAGAATTGCATGTAGATCTAAAAGTGTTCCTATTATTTTGATCTTTAAGATATAATGAAACTCCCGCATTTTGTGAGATTTTGTAACCCAGTGGCACAAAAGTTTAAACGCTTTACTCCAAGCTGAAGGAGTGACAGTCTGAACAAACCAAGAGACACTGCAGCAACAGTCTACTTCTAAAAGGTCACAGCCTTGTAAACCCTATGGAGCAGCTAGCTAATTTTCAGGCAAAAATATTCATGCTTCAATAAACTAGAGTGTCCCCTTAGAGACTCCCACTAGGCCTTTTCCCTGGAGAGAACAGAAGAAAGTGATTTGGGAGCCATGATTTGAGATAGCCTTTTGAGACCCTCAGAGGATCACGTGTAAGTAGAAGAAAAAAAAATCTTATCGTCTAGTGGCTCTCTGATAATATTGCCTGGGAAGTATTGAATGGCTGAGGAAGGGGAGTCATATATGCAAACACACACACTTGTTGATTCCCCGAACACAGTAATAATTACGGAAAATCTATTCTGTTTCAGGCACTTTCACAAATATCTGTTCTATGTGTCCAAGACACTAGATTTTTAAACGATTCTTAATTATAGTTGGATGATAACTTTAAGACAGAAGATGTTAAATGTTAGTCTTTGCAAAATGAAAAAGTTGTGATAAATAGTCTCTATCTTTCTACATTTTCTCCAACTTTAACCTACCACCATCTCCCCACCCCCTCAATCATAATAAAAGCTTATCCCAAGAAACTTGAAACAGAATTTCAAACAGAAATGCTATTTCAGGATTACTATTTGAATGACTTATTTCCAAAGACATTTTTGAAAAAGATTATGGAAAATGAACAAAAAAAATCCAAATCAAACTATGACTAAATAGCGTGACTTGCCTTGAAATTCTAGCTTTATTCATATGTTTGTGTCCTCCAAAGAAGCTGGTGGAAACAAGACAGCCCAAATCTATGTAAACAGACTTAAGTTAGGGAGAGCTAGGGTGTTAAAAGCATTAATTCCAGCTTTGACTATTACTTTGAAACTTGGACAATGATGTTTTCCAGTAATTTCTCTTGTATTTTCTCCTCCTCTTTCTTTCTGAGGGAAAATGGTTACATAGGATTAGAACTCTCTTTGGAAGAAATTTTCACACTGGCAAAGGTACCAGCCTCTTACTTTCCTCATGGGTGGTCCAGCATACAAATCTTCTAGTAGTGGAGTATCTGGAGCTTGCTCCGCCTTCCTGTAAGCTTCAGTACTTAAACATTTTAAAATGTAATTTAAGATGGGAACTGTTAGAATTAACAATAGATAATTAGGTTTCTCCCCTCCCTTACTTGAAATGTTTAAAGAATTCTCAGCATAGTCTGTCAAGGTAAGACTTTGTCTTAGTTATCAAAACACTTGCTTAGTGAATGACTTAGACACTTCCCTCTAAAAAGAATGTTGCATGCTCTCCAGAGTTTTAAGTACACTCTTTTACATAAATAACTCTCTCAAGTTTCATGTCCACAAGAAGGTTATTCAAAGAAATTACGATGTCTTTGTAAAAAAAAATAAAAATGAAATTGCTTGTTGCTCTTTTACTCCTCAATTTCTCTACTTTGCTCACTTTTGAAATATCTTGTCTCTTTGATCTATCATTTTTGTCCCTTTCTTTAACACTCTTCTAATGTTTTTCTTAATACTCTTCCAGTGTTTTCATAAACACAGCATATATGAATGATTGTGTAAAACAGAAAGTACATGTTCAAACACAGTATATATGAATATGCAAGTCAATAACAAGTTTTTGAAAAGAGTTTAATTGGCAAAGGATGATCAACTTAGCATATCTAGGAGTTTTTCCCAAAGGCTGCTTTGTGTAAAACTTTAGAAATTAAATTATTTGTTAAAGTACCTGCAAGAAAATTTATAGAAGCATAAACATTCTTCTAAGTGGTATAGCCCTCGTGTGTCCATTTGCTCTACAGAGGCAACTCATGGTTGCTGTGATGCTAAACACTGTGACACTGATATGGCAAATGCGATAATGGTTATCCATGGTGGACAGTGTTTGGTGGAGCTTCCAGAATAAAACAAGCTTGGAAGCAGGAGTGGCATCCACTTCCGAGATAGCTTACCTCCGAAAACCCTATGAACCTGGAGAAAGGATGAAAGTTATACAAGTGTTTAGGTCTTTTGTTCATAGGGTCACTATTAGTCATCTGTGGCTCGACGGCACTTAACAACAACAACAACACAACATTTAATGTTTATTTATCAAATATTTTGTCTGATTTATTAATTCAGATTTTCACAACATAGCAAATTTCCTTCCATTTTATCCAGTAGTGTCACTTCTTTTTGTTAGATGCTGTTGAACTGAGTACATCTCATAGTGACTCTATGAACAAAAGATCTGAACCCTGCTCTATCCTGTGCCATTTTCACACATCCTGACTCAAGAGCCCATTGCAGCAGTCACTATGTCTATCAATCTGGTTGAGGATCTTCCTTTCCTTTACCAACCCTTCACCCTTACCAACATCATGTCCTTCTCCAAGGAATAGGACCTCCTAGCAACATGCCCAAAATATGCGAGGTGAGGTCTCATCATTCTTGCCTCCAAAGAGCACTCTAGCTGCACTATCCTCCAAGACATATCTATTTGTTCTCTTGGCAGTACCACAGCTCAAAAATGTCAATCCTTTTTCTGTCATCCTTATTCATTATCCAGCACTCAGATGCATAGCAAGTAATCGGAAAGACGATCACCTGAATCAGATGCACCTTAGTTCTCAAACTGACATCATTACTCCTCAATAATTTGGAGTGATCTCTAACTGAAGATATCCCCAGTTCAATGTGTCTCCTTATTTCCTGACTACTGGTACCAAGGCTGTTAATTGTGGACCCAAACAAGATGAAGCTATTGACTGTTTCAGCCTTCTCTCCACTAACCATGACACTGTGTATTGGTCCAGTAGTAAGAATCTTTGTTTAAGAAATGCCACAAGGATAGATATGTGCACACCCTTATTTATTGCAACATTATTTACAGTAGCAAAGACATAAAAACAACCCAAATGTATCAGCAAATATGAATGGATAAAGAAACTATAGTACATTCCTGTATGGAGTTCCATGGAACACTTTTTAGTGTTGCAATAAAGAATTCCTAGAACACTGCATAAGGTGGATGCATCCAGAGGACATCATGCTAAGTAAAACAAATCTATTGCAAAAGAGCTATGTGATATTATAAAAAGCTAAGATAGAATCATTCTTACATGCTTACCAGGAAGAAAAAAGGAGTAAAAGTGAAGTAAAAATTAATAAATAGATAAGCTAGATGAAAAGGATGTTGACATATAATAAGTTGATCAGATATTATCATTAATTATTTCTATCTATTGCAATAGTAATAATAGTATTTATTGGAAAAAAGAAAACCATTTGGAACACACAACACACACACACAGAGATATTCTCATAGATTTTCTGATCAAGTTGGTGTTGTTCAATTTTTGTGTCATCATGGGGTCTGAGATAACATGACCACTATTTATATTTGGCATAAAATGAATTTAGTGTCTATGCAATTTTTATAATGGCTCAGATGAAGACATAAAAAGTATTTATAAACTTTGAAAAGGTAACTAATCCTAGAGGTACAGATGTTAAACAATATTTTTAATGAATGAATTGGATTTTAAAAATCTCAGTAATTTAGCATTTTTATCAGTAATTAAAAGCTGAGAAATATTGTTGATATGACAGAATTAAAGTTAGGAATATGAGATTAAAATTAAAAGTGGAATTTAACAATAGGTATAGGTACTTTTTAGGGTTTTTTTTTTAAAAAAAGAAATCAAGAAAGACAAGAAAGGAGAAAATGTACTTAACAGAAGCTGCTAATAATGAAAGTATCAGGGAATGTAGGAGCCAGCCTCCTATGTGAACTCCAATGATTCTAAGCTCTTACACTTCATATACTCTTGCAGGTTGACCTATATAGCTAATAGAATATTGTAGAAAAGTGTGGTTTTCACATCTAGAAAATAAAAGAGCAGCTTTTATTTTACTCTCTCTTAGATTACTTTGACTGAAGAAAGCTCCCTTGTTATGAGGACTTGGGCAGTCTTTACAGAAGCGTATGTAAGGAACTGGGACTGGTTGCCAATGTTGTTGCTCGTGTTAGGTCTGTGGAGTTGAGTAGATGCATAGTGACCCCATGAATAACATATCTGACCTCTGTCCTATTCTGTGTCATCCTTACAGTCTCTGACATACTTGAGGCCATGGCTGCAGTCACTGTGTCAATCCACCCTCAACCAATAGACATCATGAATTTGTCAGCATGAGCTGTGCAGAAGCATAGGAGAAACAGACTTGGCAGCGTCGTTCAAATTTTTTTTAAATATATTTTTTAAATTCTTCTTCTTCTATGTGTTTTTAAAAATTGGTTTGCTTACAAAGTCTGGTTTTTAAAATTATTTTTAATTATTAATTTAAATGAAAATTTACAGAGACTTTGGATTTCATTCATTCATTGCTGCAGTTTTCTCCCACCCTCCATCGCCAGTCCGCCTTCCCTCTGAACAAGCAAAAGAAAAATTATTTCATTGTTATATAATCGCTCCCCTCAAAGTCCACTCCACTATGCAGCCTGTGTTCTGGACTCCTGTCATGACAATAATGGTCTTGTTGTGTGCCGTCGAGTAGTTTGTGACTCATGGCAACCCTATGTACAACCAATCACATTGCCTCTGACACACCCATCCCGATTACCCCAGTCACTGAATCAACCCACCTCATAGAGGGTCTTCCCCTCCTGCGCTGTCCCATATATCCCTTTTAAACAGTTCTTTCCGTCATGTGTTTCAATGCAGTATACATCATTCCTCTCCTCCTTCTCTGTCCTCCCTCAACCCCAATATTAGTTCCGTTTTACAGCAGTGGCAGTATGCAGTATTTGCTCTTTTGTGACTGAGATATTTCACTCAGCATAATGTCCTCCAGAGTCACCCACTTTGAATACCTTGTTTTTCAATGCAGCATAGTATTTCATTGTGTGAATATACCACAGCTTCTCTATCCATTCGTATGTTGATGGACACTTGGGTTGTTGCCAACTCTTTGCTATTGCAAACAAAGCCACGATAAACATCTGTATGCATGCTTACAAAGTTTCTATATATTGTGTTTCACACTACTCTTCATTCACATTGTGTTTCATGCAATCATTCTTATGCATTACGTTTTATAAAATTGATCACCATTGGATATAGTCCATCATTACCCTGTCTTTTCACCTAGATCCTTCCCATTTGCTCCCCCCACCCCCGCACCAGGCTGTGCAGCCCTCTGGTTTCACCCCTACTCATCTTCACCCATCCACTCCCTCCCTCTCCCCTCCTTGAGTTTCTATATGTGTTTTACAAGTTATCCTTCTATTTTTACAATAATGGTCTTATGCAGTATTCAAAATTTTTATACACTACCGCATCCCAGCCAATATCTTGACTCTCTAACCTCATGAAAGATTCTGACTAAGAACCGTTTGTTAAGCTACTTCCAAATTTGTGACCTATAGAAACTTTAAGATCATAAATTCCATTGTTTTAAGCTACTAAATTTTGTGGTAATTTGTTATATGATATTGTTGTCATATGCTGTTAAATAGGAGGTGACTCATAGTTGATCCTCTAGTAGATTTTCAGAGGCTGTAAATCACAGGTGAGGAGATTTTGCATCTTTTTTCACATGGATTGGCTAGTAGATTAGAACAGCATGCCTTGAAGTTGGTAGCATAACTCCTTACTTCTAGGCCACCAGAGTTCTGTTGTTGCTTCCTGTTGAGTTGGAACTGACCTTCTAGGGGGGTGTTAGAGGTAATTTAATTGCATGGGAAAAGATTGCCCATCTTTCTCTGTGGAGCAGCTGGTGGATTTGAACTGCATGTTTTTGAGATAGCAGTGCAGCTCCTTACCACTGGGCCACTAGAGTTCGTTCTTGATGTTGTTGTGTGCCATTGAGTCAGAATCTACTCATCATAGCTGACCCTCCAGCAGGTTTTCAGAGTTAATTCATTTTCACAGGAGGAGATTGCTCATCTTTCTCCCCGTGAATCAACTGGTGGATTCGAGTTGTGTGCATTTGGGATTGTAGTGCAGTTTCTTACTACTAGGCCATTATTGAAGAATGGTGGGTAATATAGCTGGAAATATGATGTTGAGACCATAATAAACCCTAAATATGTGGGAACCAGGCAGTGGCACAAACGGAAATGATTTATAGAAAGTGTACATGAAAAACAAAATTATATTAAATGACTAGGAGCTTTATGACCTTTGAAGAGGATTTTAGGGAGAAAATTATTATTATTGGAAATTGTTGGTTTTGTGTTCTATTGAGTCAGAAATGACCCATAGATGACTCTCCAGTGGTTATTCAGAGTTAGTAAATGCCATGGGGATAAATGGCACATCCTTCTCCCATGGAGAAAGAAAATAGTTTTAATATAATGATAGAAGTTTAGCAATACTGTCACCTGCATTAGCATGGAAAGTAAGAAAAAGAGGAAAAAAATCTAATAAAGTAATTTTTCATTTAAGGGAATTTCAGTCAGAATGTTGAAAGTGTCAACTAGTTTATTCTTAAGTTATATTTTTAATAGCAAAATGTGAGAGGAATAAGAGATTAGCTATACGAAGATTAATAAACAACCAAAGAAAAGACTTGTCAACTTTGACAAGCCTCATGAGATGAGAAACAATGTCAAAGTAAGAAAAAAATTGCTTCTAGGTAAAAATGTAATTGAGACACTGCAAGGAAATCATAGTCTACAAATGAAGATGAGAGTACAATTGCAAAATCCATCACTAAAACCTTAAAAAAAGGATCCTCTAAAGTTATGCTTCAAAGGACTACTCAGTCAGACACTAACCCTTCTAAGAGGCTTAAGGGTACCATCCCTTGGTTATCTCAGCACAAGCCTAGACTTAGGAAATGTTTATCTCAAATAGATTTTTTTGCTATGACTTTGGAATAGTGGAGTGAGTCCCAGTAAGACTCATAGGAGACTACCAAGTTTTTGAGAAGATTATTAGATGTTCCAGTTGTTGTTAGATTACAACTCATAGCAACTGTATGAACAACAGATGTGAATATTGCTCTATCCTGAGCCACAGTCACAAACTCCATCATGCTCCCTTCCTTTGTTATAGTCATTGCATCAATTCATCTTGGAAAAAAGCGTCTTTCTCTCTTTTGCTGACCTTTTACCTTTCCCGTCATTGATGTCTTTTTCAAAATACAGGTCCCTCTTGACAACAGGTGCAGCCTATATGAGGTCACGCTTCACAATCCTTGCCCCTGACAAACATCCTGGTTGCACTCTCCCAAGACACATTTCTTTGTTCTGTTGGAAGTTCAAGGGCTGGTTAATATGCTTCTCCAACACTACAATTTAAAAAAAAAATTCATTCTTTTTTATTAAGGAAGAATTGTATAATCACAAAGACTAGCTTTGGGTTGAAAGAAAAAGCAATAGTACAAAAAGAAGAAGAAGAAGAAAGTCTTTAGACCCTTCTGTGGGCAGGGACCAGACAAAAACAGGCTACCTTTCATGGAAAGATAAGTCAATGTAAAAGAAAGTGCCAAAAGCCAAGAGTCACGGGAAATCATTCCCAGGAAGAAGTCGGAAGGAGCTCTAGTGAAGACATTTCCACTGTTTGCCTATCTAGATATCGTAATTGCTACAGACCAGTGATTCCTGTATAGCTCTCATTTTCTGCCCTTTGAACTGTAATGTCCATAGTAGGTATCCTATTTCAGTCCCACTTTTTTTTTTTTGAGAACATGTCTTTTTAGCTCACAAATTTTTCTATCAAAGAACTGAACTCCAGGAATTATAATTTTAAAAAAATTGTGTAAGCTAAAAATATTTTTTGTTGTTTTAAGCCACTAAATTTTGGGGCAATTTGTTCCACAGCTATAGATAACTAACGAAGTAAATTGGAATTTTAGTATGAGACACTAGTATAAACTGAATGCTTAAAAATATTATGTTGTTAGACTTCATAAACTGAACAAAGATTCCATATCAATTATGCTACTAGTTTACCCCTGGACTTAAATTAAGGCAAGATGTTGTGTATAGTTGGAGTTTTTGTTTTGAGAAACACTAGCAATGACACTGAAAGCACTGAAGGGCTATCGGGATAATGAAGAGCTTACAGCTTGATACAACTGGTTACATTTGATCTTGAGTAGATTTTGGGGCAACATGGAATCTCTTCATATGTTTACATCAGTAGCACAAGATATAATAAATATGTCCCAAATATCTTGGGTTTCTTCAGACTCTGGAGAACATTATGCTGAGTGAAATGTCCCAGTCACAAAGGGACAAATATTGCATGGTGCCACTATTGTAGAATGGGACTGTCCTTGGGGTTGGGGAGAGACTGAGTAAGATGGGTTCAATAATGTATGCTGCTCTGAA
>NW_006399762.1:22225451-22244869 GCF_000299155.1 Elephantulus edwardii
TCTTTTTATCATCCCTAATCATTGTTCCATTTTCTGATGCATAGAAAGTAATTGTACTGGAAAAATCTGCTGTCAGGAGTCCTTTCCAGAGTACTGACAAGCAATGAAGTCAGTCTAGAGCTTAAGGTACACCTGATCCAGGTCATAGTCTTCACAATTACTTGCTGTGCATTAGATAGCTGGACAATGACTAAAGATGACAGAAGAATAGATGCCTTTGAATTGTGTGCTGGAGAGAGTCTTGAACATACCATGACTCTCCAAGAAAACATATAGGTCTGTCTTGGAGAAGGTGAAGCCAAATTTCTCCTTGGAGGCTAGGATTTTGAAGTTCCATCTCACACATGTAGCCAGGAGTGACCAATCCATGGAGAAAGACATCATGCTTGGAAGGGTGGAGGGACAGCACAGGAGAGAAATATCCTGGGTGAGACGGATTGATCAAGTAACTGGGGCAATGAGGGTAGGTGTATCAGAATCAGTGAGACTGGCTTAAGACAGGGCCAGCTTCAGAGCTGTTTTATATAGGGTCACTGTTAGTCGGAGGTGACTTAACAACACATAACAACACCACACATAGTTTCACTGCTCTGAGTTTTCCCCAAAGAGAATAGCCCATATGAAAACTCATTCTTAAATTGCTGTTTCAAAAAAGTCTTATGTTCAAGATTTTTACTTATCATCACTCCTCTAGGCTATGTTGCCTGAGTTCTTTTTACATCATCATTTTCATTTTACATGACTAAGTAGAAGAAATGTATAAGATAAAGAATTCATAAATACATCAACTTTCAAACATGAATACTTTTCTTTCAAAATCCTAGCATGCCAAGATTTTTAGACTGCAGTTCAAAGTTCTTAAGTTCTTTGCTTTATAACTGAAGAGGAATGTCTGTTTTTTTCAATTCTTACAAAACATGTTCCTAGCTTATGAGGCTCCTGCAGTCCCTGGATTTACTGGGATTAACATTTATAAACTGCAAATACACAGAGTCAAGGACTCAGGGCTTTCCAAATAGGTATAAATTTGTTTTCCTTTTGGTGGTAAAATGAAGAAATCTTAATTATCATTAAGAAGACCAGGGAATTCTTGTTTTCAATATATATTACAAGCAAATTCAGTTCTTTTACTCCCCTCCTTATATTTTTATTCATTTGCATATAAACATTTATATAGTTTGTGTTACATACATTCACATTTCAGGATCAATACTAATGAATTATAAAAAGACAATGGATCTCATCTCACCCCAGTAAGAATAGCAAAATTTAACAAAACAGCATGCAACAAGTGCTGTCAAGATTGTGGAGAAACTGGAACCCTTATTCACTGTTGGTGGAAGTGTAAAACGGTGCAACCACTCTGGAAGGCGGTTTGGCGCTTTCTCAAAAAGTTGCAAATAGAGATACTATTTGACTCACCAATTCCACTACTGGGAATATACCCCAAAGAGACCATAACTGCCACCCAAGCAGATATATACATACCCATGTTTATCACGGCTTTGCTCACAATAACAAGGAGTTGGAAACAACCTAAGTGCCCAACAACAAATGAACAGATAGAGAAGCTGTGATATATTAACACAATGGAATACTATGCTGCATTTAAAAACAAGGAACTCATGCAATATTTTTCAAAATGGGTAACCCTGGAGAAACATTATGCTGAGTGAAGTATCTCAGTCACCAAAGGACAAATACTGCATGGTGCCACTGTTGTAAAACAGCACAGACATCGGGATTTGGGGGAGACTGAGAAAGATGGAATAAATAATGTATACTGCATTGAAACAGATGAGGGAGAAAACTGTTTAAAAGAGATATGTGACTAGGTATTTTTGTCATGACTGGAGTCCAGAGCAAAGGCTGCATAGTGGAGTGGACCTCGGGGGAGGGATTGTAAAACAATGAAAGAAGTTTTCTTTTACTTTTCAAAGAGGAAAGTGTACTAGGGGGGAGGGGTAGGTGGGGTGAAAAGTGCAACAATGAATGATTGGAAATCCAAACTCTGTACATTTTCATTGAAATTAATAATAAAAAAAATTTTTAAAAATATGCTGTAACTCCTTAAACACACCAAGCACTCCCAGGGTTAGGCTTTTGTTTATTCAGCTCCTTCAACCTGAAATACCAGTAAATATGTATTTATTACAAGGAACAAAAAAAACCACGAATGAATGTTTGAATGGAAAACCAATTCATTCTGTGAACATTTGCTCAAATTACAATTAAAAAAATAAGTTGTCTAAAAAAAAGTATAACCATATATTTAGTTTGAATAAAAACACATTTTATACCATTAAAAAGGACAATGGATTAATACTGATTAATATTAATTAATTATATAAAATACAATGGATCAATACTAATTAACTATATAAAATTCAGTGCATATGAATGATTGTATAAAGCACAATGCACATGAATAAAACACAACGTAAATAAAAGAATGTACAAAACGTAAGGTGCATGCATGAATTTCAGTTCTTGTAAATAATGATTTGATCTGTGTTTAGAATTGAGAAAAATTATCAGAGTTTATTTATGACAAAAACCTGATGAGGTAATGGTTAAGTGCATGGCAGTTAACCAGAAGGTAGGTGATTCTTTTTTTCCCCCCACAATTAAAATAAAATTTTATAAAAAAAAAAACAAAACCCAAACACATCAGATTTTGCATGAGGAAAAAAAAAAGGATACAGAAGGAATACACAGAGGCACTCATCAAAATGAACTGGTCAACACTAAAACATTTTTCAAATTTTTTTAAATTTTTTTTAGATTTTAACGCAAGTTTATAAAGAACTTGGATTTCCATTCACTCATTGTTGCATATTTTCCTCCCTCACCCCTCTCAACCAGTTTGTTTTTTTCTTTGGAAAAAAAAAGTTTTTTCATTCTTATACAGTCCCCCCTCTCGTCCCGACCACTTTACTATACAACTCTTATTCTATACTCTTTTCATGCCAATAATACCTAATCATATATTTCTTTTATACAGTTCTCTCCCTCGTCTATTTCAATGCTTTGTACATTATTTATCCCCTTTTTTTGTTTCTCCCAACCCCCATATCAGTCCTGTTCTATAACAGTGGCATTATGCAGTCTTTGTCTTTTTGCAACTGAGATATTTCACTCAACATAGTGTCCTTGAAGGTCACATATTTTTGTATAATATTTCAATGTTGGTGAGGTTGTGGAGAAACTAGAACCCTTATTCACTGTTGGTGGGAGTGTAAAATGGTACAACTACTATAGAAGATACTATGGCACTTTTTCAAAAAGTTGGAAATGGAAATAACATTTGACCAAACAATTCCACTACTGAGAATATACCCTAAAGAAGCCAGAACCGCAACTCAAGCAGATATATGCTCACCTATGTTTATTGCTGCTTTGTTAACAATAACAAAGAGTTGGAAGTAACCCAAGTGCCCATCAACAAACAAATAGATA
The DNA here is from genome assembly GCF_000299155.1 of Elephantulus edwardii. Taxonomy (NCBI): domain Eukaryota; kingdom Metazoa; phylum Chordata; class Mammalia; order Macroscelidea; family Macroscelididae; genus Elephantulus; species Elephantulus edwardii. The sequence continues at coordinate 22,228,911 of NW_006399762.1, forward strand.
GAGAAGCTGTGGTATAATCACACAATGGAATATTATGCAGCACTGAAAAACAAAGAACTCATAATGAAGGTAGGTGATTCTAATTCATCTGTCACTCTTTTGGAGAAAGATGTGGCAATCAACCTTGGAAAGCTTGAAAGGCAGTTAGTTGCTTTCTGTCTTGTGAGGTCTCTATAAGTCAGAAGTATTTTGTTGTTGTTGGCTTATTAGTGTTTACAACAATAAAGTACCCATTTTTCATATTTGGTGGTTAGTGATCTAGTGAGTAAGGAGTTGTCAACCCAGAGTAAGGAGATTCAAATTCACCAGGTGCTGTACAGGAGAAAGACAGACAATTTTCCCCTGTATGATTTACAGCCCTGTTGAAGGGTCGACTATGAGTTTGGTTCCAACTCATAAAAACAATAATTAAAAATATTTAAATTACCGAAAATTAATGTGCCCATTTCTTTTTTAGAAATATTATGTCATTATGTACCACAGAGTTGGAACCAACTCTTAGGTGACTCCCCATTGGCTTCTCAGAGGCAGTAAATCTTGTGAGAGAGGATTGCCTATCTTCATTTAGAATGACTGAAACTTTTAAGTTTTCAAGACAATATTTAGCTATATTTAAAGGTTACATTTTAAAGAACATTGTGGTATAAATGAAGTAAAATGGTCAGAAATGTTTTTTTAAAATCATGTTTATTTTTAAAAATTTTCTATGTACTTACTTTGGAAATGAGCCTCTCATAACTTTGTTGTTGTTGTTATGTGCCATTGAGTCACCTGCAACTCATAGTGACCCTATGTACAAAAGCCCTAAACCCTGCTCTATCCTGTGTCAACCTTATTGTCTCTGACACACTCAGCATCATTATCCCAGTCACTGAATCAATCCATCTCATTAAGGGTCTTCCTTTAGTGTACTGTCTCTCCACTTTGCCAAGCATGATGTCCCTCTCCAAGGTCTGATCCTGCCTTGCAACATGTCCAAAGTATTTCAGACGGAGTTTCAGAATGCTTACCTCCAAGGACCAGACTGGTCTTATCATCTCTAGGACAAAACTGTTTGTTCTCTTAACAGTCCATTATATATTCACTGCTCTTCTCTAGCACCACAGCTCAAAGGCACCAATTCTCCTTCTATCATCCCTAGACATTGTCCAGCTCTCTGATGCATAGCAAGTGATTGCAAATACTAGGGCCTGGATCAGATGCACCTTAGTCTCCAGACTGACATCGTTGCTCTTTAGTATTTGGAGAGGTCTTTTAAATTACATTTTTAAATGTAAGGTAACTTGCTGTTCTTCAGCTGTTTATATTTGACTACTATAAATAGAAAAATACTTCATTATTATTAATGTATAAAGCAATTATGATGTGACAGTTCAAACCCACTTACTGTTCCATAGAAGAAAGATGTAGCAGTTAGCCTCTACAAGCAATCAAAGCCTTGGCAACACCATGGAGACATTCTACTCTTTTAAGGTCACACATAACAACAACAACAATAATTTGAGCAGGCAGAGATCTGGTGGCCTAGTGATAAGGAGCTGTGCTACCAACCAGAAGGCACTACATTCAAATAGACCAACTGCTCCACACGAGAAAGATAGGCCATCTCTTCACATGCAATTTACAGCCTCTGGAAACACACAGGAGGGTCAGCTGTGGTTGGGTTCCGATTCAAGGGTACATTAAAAAAGCCAACAAAATATTTCACGCATGTTTTCAGGAGAGGCCAGTCCTTGGAGAAGAACATGATACTTGCAAAGATGTAGAATCAGCTCAAGAGACAAAGACACCTAACTAGAAGGATTTGACATAGTTAACTATGACAATAGGATCAGGTGTGTTAGAGACAGTGAGGTTGACTCAGGATAGGGCAAGATGCAGAGCCACTGTTCATCAGATTGTCATGAGTGACAGTTTACTCAATGGCACATAACAACAACTTGAGTCAGAAAGAGAGTTCTGGAGAGCCAGTCTGTAGTGAATTGCCCTCCTAACACAAAGGCCATATCTCTCTAGAGGTTCAAATCCACCAGTGATTCTGCAGAAGGAAGATGGACAATCCCCGCCCATGCAGTATATATTCTGACTCAGTGGCAATGAGTTTAAGGGTTTTGCATTTGATGAGTCAGAAACAACCCAGTGGAAAAGGATTTCCTTTTTTGATTATGTTTGAAAGCTCAACTATTTCCATAGTGTTTGACATAACAGAAAATTAATCTGTCCTAATCGTGTACTCCAGAGTCTTAATAGACATAAGTTATGGTTTTTATTTTGTAATGTAGATATTTACACTTTAACTCTCAGAACATATAATTTTTAAAATTTTTATTAATTTTAATAAACATTTACAGAGATTTTGGATTTCCATTCATTCATGGCTGCACTTTTCTCCCTGCCCATCCCTCCCCACCAGTTCTCCTCTCTTTGAAAAGAAAAAGAAAAAATAAAAATTCCTTCATTGGTATACAATTCCTTCATACCCTGCCCCCCCTCCACCCCTAAGTACGCTTCTTTATGCATCCTTAATTCTGGACTCCTGTGCTAACCATAGTACTCAATCATGTATCGCCTCTAGTCTGTTCTATCCTTCATCTGTTTCAAAACAGTCTACATAATTTAAAGTGACCCTCTCAGTGCAGCAAAAGATACACGTCTTTTATTTTTTTGCCTGTGTTACATGAGCTTTGATGGCCTATCTGTAAGAAGCTCTGTTGTAATCTCAAACGCATGAGATCTGAATCCGCCAGCTGCTCTAGGGGAGAAAGACAGAAATCTGCTCTGTGTGGTTTGCCTCTGAAAACCCCCTAAAGGGCCTACTATGGGTCAGTTAAACTGCACAGTGCATACAGGAGCAACAGCACAATACAATTACACAGACCATTGGATACATTAGTATATATATTGTATTATTTTATGTATACAAAAGCCTATTGTTTGGAGAGCTATCTGGGTTATTCACAGGTTGTTTGTGTCATCCATTGGACTATGACTCATGTTGTTGCTGTACACCATACATGTGTAGTGAACTGGTCCACAGATGGTCCTCCAGGGGGTTTTCAGAGACAATAAATCTCAGAAGAGGAAATTGTCCATCTTTCTCCCTCAGAGCAGCTGGTGGATTTGAACTTTGAGTGCACTTGAGATTGCAGCCTAGCTTCTTACTACCAGGTTACCAGAGAGACTCTATGAACCACAGATGAGAATCTTGCCCTATCCTGTGCCACTCTCCCCATTTTGAGCCCATTGTTACAGTCACTGTATATGGATCCATCTTTTTTAGGGCCTTCCTCTTTCTCTGACCCTCTATCAGCATGAGGTTTATCTAAGGATTGCCCCTCCTGAAAACCTGCCCAAAGTATATGAGGGGAAATCCTTGCAGCAAAGGAACGCCCAATTTGTACTTATTAAAAAATAAACTTGTTTGTTCTTTTGGCAGTCAATAGGAATTTCAGTACTCTTCTCCAACAGCAAAAGTAAAATACATCAGTACTTCCTCTGCTATCTTTATTCATTGTCCAAACATGATTTGGAGCTGTCAAAATAGACAATATACTAAATCTGACTCATATATATTCATATATTAAGACTAAAACTTTTCTTTAAGCTCCGATCACTTATCATGTTTTTCCAGTGATTTTTTTTAAATTTTTATTGGGAAAAAACAAATTGGGGGTACAAGGAGGTGAGGGTTGGGGGCAGAAGGGTGACGATGGGCAGGGATGCAGTTGCAGAGCTGCAGAAATTGGTTGGTCGGGGCTTTTCCAGTGATTTTTTTTAAAAAAGAGAAAGAACATTCTTTAGGCAAAGGATTTGTGGTAACTTTCAAATAGACTGTGTTTAGTATATATGTAATAAAATTTTTGGAGAACAATTTTATTGGGATTTTGTACCCTCAGATGCTATCAGTATCTGAAATAAAGGTAGAAACTCACTAAGCATGAATAGAATAAATTATTTCACAAATGGACATAATGTGTTTTTTTTCCATTATTAAATTTGACATTAATACAATCTTGTTGTGTGCCGTTGAGTCAGAAGTGATTCATAGCTGAACCTCCAACAGTTTACAGAGGCAATAAATCATAAAAGGAGATTGCCTATCCTCCCATGGAACAGCTGGTGGATTCAAATTTGGGACTTTATGACCTCACTTACACAAAATACTTAGAATAAATGGATACATGGAGATAAAAATGTATTAGAGTTTTTTTAGGTGTTGGGAAAATTGGCAAAGAAGAATCATTGCTTAGTGAGTACTGAGTCTCTGGGCTGTTGAAACAGTTTTGGAAATAGGTAATGGTGATGGTTGTACAACATGGTGAATGTGATTAATGCTTCCAAAATATAGACTTAACTATGATTAAAACAGAAATTGTTTTTCTATATATTAAAAAAGAAGTGACTTTAGAATTGTAACACAGTTTCTCATCACTAGGCCACCAGAGCAATGGTAATAATTAAGGTAACAATGAAAATCTTATTTTTAAGGGTCAAGTCTCTATATTGAAAATGAATATTTAATAGGTATTCAAAACATAATGCAATTAGACAATTAGATACTATATGTATCTAGTATATATATATATATATATATATATATCTTTTGCTTAGAGGCCTGGATACAGTTCTGAGTGCTGAATTATATCAAGTAGACAGCAAATCTAAATGAATTTGGGAGATTAAATCATGAGCAGCTAAAAATAGGAGTGTATAGCAAAAAAGTGAATAGGTCTGAACATCTGTCACTTATTTTGTTAACTGGAATAAGTATCCTTTTGCAATTGAATCTAGAGTTTATTTGCATTTATACCAGACACTTTGAAAGTAGCTATTGTTACTTATGGTTATAGAATTTTTAATGGAGTAGAATCTGTGCCAATTTTGAAAGGTCATGATTTCTTGGTCAAAGGGTACAAATGTGTGAAAAGTTAAATGAAATGAAATGAAAATACTGCTAGGCCTTGGACTTAACTCTGTTTTAGGTTTTTCTAGTTCTTTCCCTGCAAATGCTTTAAACAGACTGCAAAACACTGCTTAAAATGTTAGTACATTTTTACTGATATCAATTCCATCCATATAAAATATTCTATTTCTAATGCTCAAGTTATGCTACACTTACAGATCCACTCCAGACCTACCAACAAATAAACAGATCTAAAAAATACCAAGTTAGTAAGAAGAATTGCTCCCTCTAGTGAATTCACAATATTACTTCACTTGGCACTTTGACAGTAAGTAATTTAATGAATGATGATGATTATGTTGATGATAGAGGTCTGGCCTACTTTTCTGATGTTACATTTTAATGGTTTGTTTGGGGGTTTTTTGTGCTTACATATAAGGATGTTTCACTATTCGTTAGCTCTGCGTACCTTTTTTTTTTTTTTTTTTTAAGAACAATGCATCTGAAAATCTTGTGCTGAAACAATTTATTTTTAAAACCCTTCAGATTTGTCTAATTTTGAAAAGTGAGCTATGTGGCTTAACAGTAAGAACCTGTGCTGCAATCCCAAATGCTCGAAGACTGAATACACGAGCAGCTCCGCAGAAGTATAGGCAATCTCCTCCCACGTGATTTACTGCCTTGGAGAGGGGTGGGGAACCTTCCTGAGGGTTAGCTAGAGGTAGGTCTAACTTGAGGATATTCAACAACAACTCACCAATGGAAAAGTTGGCACTTGCAAAGAAATGAGAATTAAAGCAATTATCCTAAAAATGGAAAGAATGGTCTGGGAGAAATGAATTTGGTGGGAAATTAAATTGTAGTAAAAATGCTGTGATTGTCGTATGTTGTTATTGTTATTGAGTTGAGAGCATGCCTCATGGCAACCCTATAAATAAGAGATTTGAACCCGGTTCTATCCTGTACCATCCATCCTTACACTTTCTGACACACGAGAGCCTACCACAACAGTCACCATGTCAATTTAGCTGGTTTAGGGTCTTCCTCTCCTTTGCCCACCCTCCACCCTTCCCAGCATCATGTCCCTCTTCAAGAAATAGCTCCTTCTTCAACATATTTGAGGCTAAGCCTCATCATTTTTGTAAGCAAAGAAGACCCTGGCTGCACCTTCTCCAAGATATATCTGTTCTTTTGGCCATCCATGGGATGCTCAGCGCTCTTCTCCAACACCACAACTCAAAGACATACATTATTTTTAAAAATTTTTTATTAATGATTTTTAATGCAACATATATATATATTTACAGCATATTCTTTCCATTTAATTTCCCCCCATTCATTCATTGTTACACATTTTCCTCCCCGCAGTTCATTTTTCTCTTTGAAGAAAAAAAATAATTCTTTCATTGTTATACAATCCTCCCACCTGAGTCAACAGTCCACTTTACTATGCATTTCTTTTTCTGTTACACTTGTCATGAAAATAATACCTAATCTTATATTCCTTTTAAACAATTCTCTCTCTTTTCTGTTTGAATAAAGTATACATTATTTATCCCCTTTCCTAGGTTCTCCCCGACCCTGATGTCAATCCCATTTTACAACAGTGGCACAATGCAATATTTATCCTTTTGTGATTGAGATATTTCACTCAGCATAATGTCCTCCAGGGGTACCCATTTTGTATAGTATCTCATGAGTTCTTTGTATATATGAGTTCTTTGAATATACCACACCTTCTCTATCCATTCATTTTTGATAGGCACTTAGGTTGTTTCCAACTCTTTGCTACTGAGAACAAAGCTTCAATAAACATGGGTGTGCATATATCTGCTTGGTTGACAGTTCTAGTTTCTTTAAGGTATATTCCCAGTAATGGAATTGCTGAGCCAAATGGTATTTCTATTTGTAACTTTTTGAGAAAGCACCATATACTGTCTGCCATGGTGGCTGCACCATTTTATAATCCCACCAGCAGTGAAAAAGGGTTCCAGTTTCTCCACAACCTCACCAGCATTTACTGTTTGCCGCTCTGTTGATTGTTATTCTTACTGGGGTAAGATGACAGTTGTTTTGATTTGCATCTCTCTTAAATCTAAGGATTTTGAACACTGCTTCATGTGTTTGTTCACCATCTGAATGTTTTCTTTGGTGAGGTGTCTGTTCACATCCAGTATAAATTCTTTTTCTGTTGTCCTTATTCATTTTCCAGCTCTCAGAGTGATTGGAAAGCATATGGGCTGAATCAGATGCATCTTAGTCATCAAATTGACATCCTTACTCCTCAATAGTGGCATCCACTTCCATAATAGCTTGCCTCCGGAAACCCTATGAACCTGGAGAGAGGATGAAAGGCACCCAAGCATCGAGGACTCTCCTTCATAGGGTCGCTATGAGTTGCCTGCGACTCAATGGCACTTAACAACAACAACTCCTCAATAATTTGGAGAGGTCCCTAACTGCAGATTTTCCCAGTGCAATCAATGCATCTTCTTATTTCCTTACTGCTGGTACCAAGGTGTTTGTTAAATGTGGATTCAAGTTAAATGAACAATGATAAAGGAGTAAAAAGTATTTTAGATTTTCAGAAATTTATTTCCATTTTTATTACAATATAAAATAGTGGGACTTTTGTGAAAGAAAATGCATAATTTAAACCCCTATTTCTTTGCTAATGCAGAACAGATCTTAAAGTAAATAATTTTAAATCACAGGAAGAAGAAACCGAAACAGAAATTATCCAAGTGATTGCATTTAAAAGGATGCTTAACTTAAAAAACAAAAATAATGAGCTAAGCAAAACAAAATCATCCAAGAGACTCACTTTTGCTTCAAAGTGGGATTCCCTTTTCTGGGGAAATGGACTTGCATGAATAATTTCTGACCAGGCAAAATCTTGGTGCAATGTAATTTCAAGTAACTTTAATCTTGTGACAGTGGTCTGAGGTTACCATTTTAATGAAGTTACTGCTCTCTGCATAAACCATCATAGAGTAATCCATCAGGTTTCATGTGGTTTTCACCCTCAAGTGCCTAGTTAACAATTCACGCATTGCAGCACTCCTCTGAGAAGATGCTCTTGTTAGGTGTTGATGGGGTAGGATACATAGGGACCCCAAGAACAACAGAGCTGGCCCTCACCTAGGTGGGTTGATGATAGTGACTACAGCAATGGGTCTGTTATGTCAGAGGTTGTGAGGCTGGCCCAGGATATGAGGAGATAGGGGCTTTTTTCCCAATTCATTGTGATGGAGGCGAACGACTCATAGCTGGCCCTTCAGCGGGCTTTCAGAAGCTGGAAATAGCCGGGATGGAGATCTCTCATCTCTTTGCCACTCATGGAGCAGCTGGTGCATTCTGTTTGCCTTTAGGTTGGCAGCACAACTCCTTACTCACTAGGCCACCAAAGCTCTCTTATTTAATACAGAAAAGATAATATAAGGCCATGTGAACGAATGTATTTGAAAGCATCTGTGAAAGATAAGCAAAGTGAAAACTCAAGTGATCATATTAATTATATGAAAAAGTTAATATTGCTTTTTCTTCATTTTCCCTTGAAGAAGTTTGACACGGAACTTGAGAGAGGAGCTTACGAGAGTAAGAACCTCTCAACAGTAGTTTTTCCGCCCTTCCTTTTATTCTCGTTTTTGAACAGAACAGGTTGCAATATTTCCACTGGAACCTGACCAAGTACTAAGCAAGGCACCCCAAGACCCCAGCTCCTCTCTGCTTTTACCAGGGTTCAGAGAGCTCTCAAGTTCGGGGTTCTCGACCCGCCCACCTTTAAGCCCCACAACGGGCTCAAGAGGATCCCCATTATAACTGTTCCCCTGAGGTCCCTGCCCTCCCATATTGGCTCCTGGATTTCCAGGGACCAGGGTCAGGGTTAAAAAACTTACTGAGTTTCTGAGCGGTCCAAATTAACTTCCTTTTCCTCCTAATTTCCTTCTGTCCCTCTGAGAGCTAGCGCACCGTTTATTTTGAGTATTGGAGCCCTGTTGCGCACTGGCAGCCAGCCAGATTGGATGTGACAATTTGAATCAATCAACACCTCTTCCAGAGGGAGAAAGAGGTAGCAGTCTGTTTCTGTAAAGCTACGCAGCTTTGGAAACACTATGGGATAGTTCTCCTTCTACAGGGTTGCTCAGTTCTGAGTTTTAACCAATTGGACGGCAGTGAGATTTTATTTTAATGAAAAAAGTCTAACACTTAATCATCTCTTTTGTCACATTTCCGAGGACTGGAGTTGTGCTTTATACCGGAGGAAGAATTGCCCAGAGGAGAAGGAAGCTCGAACATGTGGAAAAGGCCAGGCTGAGTGCTGGAGGACGGAGGATGTGACCACACTGCCCTGGTCTGGGAGGACAAAGGCGCGGGACCAACATGGTCTCTCCAGGCGCCAAACGGGGAGCCTGCACGCGCTCCCGAGTCTGGCCTGACTCATTCTCTCTGGTTCGGTTCTCGGTTCTCGCACTTTTAAAGCTTCTGAATCCCAGGCGTTGGCGCTAGAAAAAGAAAGGGAGCGAGCGAGCTCTGGGGCTCCTGAGAACAGCCGAGAGTATTCAAACACACAGACCTGAGATTTAGTCTGTCCTGTTTTTCACGTTTCCAAATGATGCAGCCTGAAAAAAGACAAAAGAAGTGAAGACAGAGGACACAATTTGGGAAACAACTTGGCCTTTCGTGTTATCCCAGAATCCAGTGCTTTTCTTTGGATTCCCAGTTGGAGTTACATAGTGACATCTTGCATTTCCTTTCTCTTAAATCCTGTCTTTGTGGAAGCTCAAGAAGGCCGCCCTTTGCCTCCAGCTCCATTATAAATAGTTATATTATAACCATTATAACATTATAATATAAACCGGTTGCTACTGTACACTGCATGGTGTGTTAACATTGCAGTTTGATTGTAGCCAAAGGTTTCGCTTACCTCTTAAGATCACTTTTTAAGTTTTACCCCAAAGAAACAATACTGTCTTTGTGACAGTAACTGAAGAGAATGAAGATTTTATTTACTTATCTGTTGTTTCTTACGTAGTTTGAAAACAAGAGTGTACCTGAGCATGATAGGGATTAGAAGGAGAACAGATTTAGATGTACAAAAGAAGACATTTGGCTGTATCAAGTCCCTTTCTTGCACTCTTAGAGTAAGGGGTTCATTTTGAAAGTGGAAATGTTCTTAGGAAAGCATATCCTTTCCCAGGTAAAGCAGACACTACTATTTTCCTTGGTGTACTATTTTTAGTTACTAATCATTTGAATAAATAGAACAGGCTAGATAAAAGCTAGACTTCAAATATATTCATGAAATTTAATACTCCATTTAAATTTTAAATGATCATTTCATTCTTTAAAATACAGTCTTTCCTCATGGTTCAGATAATAGCTCTTTCCATTAATAGTTTACAAAGAACTTCTTTGCTCTATATTCTTAGCAATGGAATGTTGTTATTGCTCTAGTGACCCGTAGCTGAACCTCCAGCAGATTTTCAGAGGCAACAGGAGATGATTCCCTATCTTTCTTCTGTGGAACAGCTTGTGGATTTGAAATGAATACCTTTGGGCTGGCAGTGCAGCTCTCTACCACTAGGCCACCAGAGCTTACTAGCAATGGGCTAGCAGGCTCATATGGGATTACTATGTTCAGCTTTTTGAGGATAAAAATGCCAAACTGCCTTCCACAGCAGTTGTACCACCTCACAAACCCGCTAGCAGTGAATAAAATGCCTATCTCTCTGCAAACTCTCCAACATTTATTTTTGGCTGGGTTGTTAAACTTTGATACTGTTACTGGAGTGAGATACTTAGTACCTCATTGTTGTTCTGATTTGCATCTCTCTGATTGCTAGTGGTTTTGAACATTTCCTCATATGTCTTTTGACCATCCCAATATCCTCCTTTGTGAAGAGTCTTTGAGTACCTTTTGTCCATTTTGTGACTGGGTTATCAGTCTATTTCTTGTGCAGCCATTATAGTGTTCTGTAAACTTTCACAACTGAGGCATGAATGGAGCTGTGTACACCTATATTCATAGCAGCATTATTCACAATAGCAAAAAAATGGAAACAGCCCAAATGTCCTTCAGCAAACAAATGGATTTAAAAATTGTGATAAATTCACACAATGGAATATTATGCAGAGCTAAGGCGTCATAAAACACTATGTGAAGGAAACTTGGAAGAGAGCATTATACTGAACAAAATGTCTCATTAATATTAGGATGAATATTGCATAAGGCCATTATTTTGTTATTAGGAAGATGGCTGAGAAAGATAAGTCCAAATGTTCAAAAGAGGAAGGGGAAGGAAAGAAGGAGGGCAAGAAAAATAGAACACAGAGGGAAAAATAATTAGGGTAGGAAAGATTGGTGGTGGGGAGAGTAAAAGATTATGAAATATTCAATGGGGACTTGAAAAGTGGAGGGATAATAGGCATAAAACAGTGGTAAGTAATTCTATAAACTATGGTGCATATAAATGATTGTATAAAGCACAGTTATCCAGGTCATGCTCTTTTCAATTGCTTGGTATGCATCTGAGAGCTGGACAATGACTAAGGATGTTAGAAAAAGAATAGATAACTTTGACTTGTGGTGCTGGAAAAGAGTATAAACATATCACAAACTTCCAATAGAACAAACAGATCTGTACAGGAGTAGGTGAAACTAGGCTGCTCCTTGGAGGAAACAATTTTAGAACTCTGTTTCACATACTTTGGGCATATTGGCAGGAAGATCTAGTCCTTGGAGAAGGGCATCATGTTTGGAAGGGGAGAGGGTCAGCTCAAGAAAGAAAGATCCTTGATAAGATGGATTGATACAGCGACTATGGCAATGAAGGCAGGTGTGGCAGAGATAGTGAGGTTAGCTCAGGATAGAGCAAGGCTCAGAACTATTGTTCGTAGGGTCGCTGTGAGTTATAGATGAATTGATGGCACATAACAACAACATAAAACAGAAAGAACTGCAACAATGAATGAATGGAAATCCAAAGTCTCTGTAAACTTTCATTAAAATTAATTTTAAAAAACCAAAAAATCCTCACTAAATACATGAATGAAACACAATATATATGAATGTTGTATAAAATGCAAAGTATATGCAGAAAACACGGTACATATGAAAGATTATATACAAAACAATAAGGATTAAAAAAACATGAAAGATTTGAAGTGGCTTTGGAAACAACATACGAATATGTGCACATACACAATTTCCATCAAGGCAGAATGGCTGATCCTCTGGTGGGTTTTCAGAGGCTGTAAATGACAAGGGAAGAGATTGTCCATCACCAGGAACACCTGGTGAATTGGTAGCACAATTCCTTACCTAGAGCGCTCTGTTTATGAGAGAGTGAATGAGAGGATTAAAAAGACTTAAGGGAAGCCTGATTCAACCCTTGGTATATTAATGGCTTCATATGGATTTCTGCAACAAGTGCTTCAAATCCTCCTTACTTTCAGCAAGCAAGATTATAATACATAATGCATAATAAAGCTTATTGATGAGTTTCCTTCCAATCCTAATGCCATACTCCTCTTCATAGAGTCCAGCTTCTCGGATAATTTGCTCAGCATACAGACTGAATAGGGATGAGGACAGAAAAAAAAACCCCACATTCAGTTGGATCAGCTCTCTTGGGAATGGAAACAAATATGGCTTTTGGTATGGATTGCATTTCAATGTCAAGAAGACAAAGATTCTTACCACTGGAATGATAGACACCATCATGATAAATGGAGAGGAGATTGAAACTGTCAACAACTTCATCTTGCTTGGATCCACAATTAATACCCTTGGTACCAGCAGTCAGGAAATAAGGAGATGCATTGCATTGGGAAAATCTGCTGTTAGGAACCTCTTCAAATTAATTGAATAGTAAAGATGTCAGTTTGAGGACTAAGGTGAATCTGATTCAGGCCATAATCTTTCCAAACAGTTGCTATGCATTTGAAAGCTGGTCAATGAATGAGGATGACAGAAAAAGAATTGACACCTTTGAGGTGTGGTGTTGGAGAACACTGAACGTCCCATGGAGGACAAACAGTTCTTTCTTGGAGAGGGTGCAGCCAGACTGCTCTTTGGAGGCAAGAATGATGAGACTTCGCCTCACCTACTTTGGACATATTTCTAGAAGGGGTTATTCCTTGGAGAAGGAAATGATGCTGAGAAAGGTGCAGGGTCAGTGAAGGAGAGGAAGACTCTCAACCAGGAGGACTGACATGGTAACTGCCGCAATGGGCTCTTGAGTGTCAGGAAGTGTGAGGATGGCACAGGATAGAACAAGGTTCAGATCTTTTATTCATAGGGTCGCTATGAGTCATACTTGACTTGAAGGCATCTAACACCACCACCATATTTACCGGAAAATTGAACAAAGAATAGGATGACAGAAGAAGAATTGATGCTTTTTAATTGTGGTATTGGAGAAGAATTCTGAAGATAACACAGGCTGTTAAAAGAACGAACAAAGAAATCTTACAGTAAGTGCAACTTGATTGCTCGTTGGAGGCAAGTGTAGTAAAACTTCATCTTTGTTCCTTTGGGTTATTTTTTGAGGAGGAAGAAGTCCTTGAGGAGATACTGAATGCTGGGAAAGGTAAAGAAACAATAAAAGAGAGGATGATCTTCAACATGATGAACTGGCATAGTGACTTACAGCACAGAATGTTAAGATTTTGGAGCAAAGTGCAGCCCCCTCCTGCAAATTATGGCTTCCTTTTTAAGAAAGCGTTTGGGTTGCTTTTGGTTCTTACTTAGTAGAGACAAAATATCTGTCCGTGAGTTACCACATCATCATGTGGCCTGTGATATCATCACAAACTGGGTGGCATGACCCATAGAGTAATGAAGTTGAATGTACACAGCAGCACTCTGTCATTAAATAAGTGTCATATATGAGACTAGACTCACGCAGATCCTCAAGGCACAAGTAAATGGCTGAAGAAATGGTCCAAACTCTCATGTGAAAAAACTTTTGTCACATAACTTTCTCTTTCCCATTCAGTATCTATGGTTTCAGGGGAATTCATTATGATCAGTTGACAGAGAAAAAGAAAGCTCATACCTGGTTTACAAATGCTTCTGCTTGTTATGCAGGTTGTGGTATTAAGGGTTTCCTGTTAAAAATGATCTTCCTCACCAGCATTTGTTGCTTGCTGTTCTGTTAAATTTTGCTATTCTGTCTGGGGTGAGATGATATCTCATAGTTGTTTTAATTTGCATTTCTCTCAGAGCTAGGGATTTAGAACATTTCTTCATGTGCTTGTTGGCCATCTGAATGTCTTCTTTGGTGAAGTGTCTGTTCATATCTTGTACCCATTTTTCTACTGGATTATTTACCTTGATCTTATTGTGGCGAGAAACTGAAACTCTTATGCACTGTCGGTGGGAGTGTGAAATGGTGCAACCACTCTGGAAGGCAGTATGGCACTTTCTCAAAAAGTTGCAAATAGAGATACCATTTGACCCAGCAATTCTACTACTGGGAATATACCCCAGAGACCATAACTGACATCCAGGCAGATATATGCAAACCCATGTTTATTGTGGCTTTGTTCACAATAACAAGGAGTTGGCAACAACCCAGGTGCCCATCAACAAATGAATGGATAGAGAAGCTGTGGTATAGTCACACAATGGAATATTACGCTGCAATGAAAAACCAGGAACTCATGCAACATTATTCAAAATGGGTGACCCTGGAGGACATTATGCTGAATGAAGTATCTCAGTCACCAAAGGACAAATACTGCATGGTGCCACTGTTGTAAAACAGGACTGGCATTGGGGTTAAGGGGAGACTGAGAAAGATGGGTTCAATAATGCATACTTCATTGAAACAGATGAGGGAGAAAACTGTTTAAAATTAGTTCAGAGCGAAGGCTGTATAGTGGAGTGGACCTGGGGGGAGGGATTGTATAACAATGAAAGAAGTTTTCTTTTAATTTTCCAAGAGGGTAGTGTACTAGGGTGGAGGGTTGGGAGGAGAGAAATCCAAAGTTTCTGTAAATTTTCATTGAAATTAATAATAAAAAAGAATTTCAAAAAATGAGAGATAATATTAAGACACACACACACACACACACACACACACACACAATGACCTTTCTCGCCATTGAATTTTACTTTACCATGTAGATGGCCAAGAATATGTGAACAGGGTGTATTAACCCATTTATAAGAGAATTGGCCAGCCTTGCCATTAAATTGAGCAGATTCAACTGCAGATATTGATATCTGCAGATATTGAGATATCTCATCACCAGCAAAGAAGAAGCAAGAGAATGCATCATACCCCTTTAGGGCCAGAGATTCTTGTGCCAACTAGACCTACAGGAGCAGTAGCTTTAGCCATGGCAAAGAATTAGAGACTTGAGACAGATCAGTCTTTGGGACTGCTACCTCATGGCAGCAGAGCTAAGAGCCTTTACCTAAGTTTGTTGGAAGACTGAAGGCATGGAGAGCCATGATTGGCAGGACTGAGAGCTTTGCAAAACTGTCTTAAAGCCTCAAGGCTTGAGGTTGAGGTACCTGTGAGCACATTTTGGAAGCTACCCTAACTGAGTGATTGTATCTTGCTGCCAGCTTTTGGTTTTTCTAATATGGTATTGTGTGGTCTGTAAGCTATTGCAACAGATCTTGGACCAAATAAAGCAACAAGATTGGTATTATATACTAAGCTTGCCCTGTCCTGAGCCAGTCTCACTGACTCAGACACACTCACCCCATTGTGTGTGTGTGTGTGTGTGTGTGTGTGTGTGTGTGTGTGTCTGCGCGCATGCGCGTGTGTATGGAATTTTTGTGGCCTAATGTGTGGATCATAACAAACTGTGACTGACTCTGAGAAGAATGGGAATCCCAGAACATTTGATCGTGCTAATGCAAAACTTATACTTGGACCAGGAGGCAGTCGTCAAAACAGAGCAAGGGAACACTGCATGGTTCAAAATTGGGAAGGGCGTAGGCAACCTATCTCCATACCTTTTCAACCTGTGTGCAGACCAGATTATCTGGGACGATCTATCAACAATCTGCATTATGTAGATGACACAACCCTGC
>NW_006399762.1:22245064-22260168 GCF_000299155.1 Elephantulus edwardii
AAGTAGAAAAATGATAGTGCCCTGAAGCTCTCTATTAGTCAATTTTTCATCTGTTGAATGTTGCCCATTAGGGTTATTGTGAAGATTAAATGAGGGTGAGGGAAACACACACACACACACACACACACACACACACACACGCACACACAACATGTATAAGACTTGGGAGAAAATAACCATTTAATAGTTGTTAGCTGTTCATTTTATAGTGTAGGAAGTTACAATGAACCAAAGGCAGCACCTCTTTGGTGGTTCAAATATACCCAACACTCTAAGATAGAAGGATGAGTAATCTTTACAGTTTCTGAAAATTCCCCTGAGGATTGACTCCAAGAAAACTGCCATTTGGCAACAATGAGAGAGGCTCTCACTTAATACACTAATTTGGAGAGTCTCACTTGATTTCCTAACAGACTAATTTGGAGAAGATAAACTTTTGCCTCAAGAATAATTAGAACTAAGTAACTGAAGACAGTGAAGATGGACAATGCTTTCGACTATGTTATTGTTTATGACTTGTCACTGTCCCTTTTTGAGAAAACATTCTGTTATCCTACACCAGAGAGATTTAGCGTGGCTATGTATGTACACTGCTTCGTTTAATGGAACACGAGTATCAATTTCAGGCAGAAATGTTCTGAGCCAGTAGGTGGTTTACCATCCCTTCAATTTTTCTTCTATCATTAGACTGAGCCATTTCCTGTACCTGGTAGAATGACTAGAAGCATTCTTATTTCTATGCACTGGTTTCTAGTAGCACTATTCAAATCAGCAAATGTATGGAGACATTGCCAAAAGGCTGCTTTCGGCCCAGATGCCTTGGTAGAAAACTACTATCTCACCTTAAATTAGATAGTTACAGGTGCAACTTAGATTTTACAGATACTTAGCTACTCTTACCAGTGTTGTTGTGATATTTGCCCTCAAATTGCCTGCAATGAACAACTATGTCTCCTAGAAACCCGTGGGTCAAGGCTGACATCTTCAAATTTTGGAGGACAAGGCATGGAGGCAATAGGGAGGAGCATGGGGGTACAACACGTGTGGCAGGAGATGACTCAGAGTACCCCACACCACACAGATATGAACAACTGTGTCCCCCAGAAGCCCGTGGGTCAATTTTGGGGCCTGAAGGCTAAAGGCCCTTGGGCCAGGAAGACAACATTGTATACCAAATCATCAACCTCCCTGGGAAACTATTGTAGCATAAATGAGGGGAAGAAGCCCTAAGGCACAAGAAATCAATCCTGGAGCAGAAGTTCAAGACTCCTGAACTCAGAGATACTGCCAGCAGCAAAAAAAAAAACCAAACTGGCAGCAGTTTGAGGCATTCAGAATCACAGAAGCCCAGAAAGACTGACATATAGGTTCTTACCAATACCTGAAGAAAATGTTTCCCATGGAGTCATACCAAAGTAATAAAAATTAAGACTATAAGAGGGAAAGGACCTTAGAAAAAGGAGAGATAATGAAGGGAATACAGGATAAAGCACTCACTTATTCATTAATGAAACAAATATTTATAAAGTGATTTGTTGTTGTGTTCAAGTGCCATTGAGTCACAGGCAACTCATAGCGACCCTATGAATGAAAGTCCTGGACACCTCCTGTATAACTTTCATCCTTTCTCCATGTTCATAGGGTTTCCCGAGGCAAGCTATTGTGGAAGTGGATGCCAATACTGCTTCCAAGCTTGTTTTAATTAGGGAGCTTCACCAAACACTGTCCACCATGAGTAACCATTATTACATTTGACTCATCACTGTCACAGTGTTCAGCATCACAGTAATCATGAGTTACCTCTGTACAGCAACACACAGACCAGTGCTATACCACTTAGAAGAATGTTTGACAAAAAAACAATCTAAACCAGGCCTGAGGGCTGCCACTCCTGCTTCCAAACTTGTTTTAACAGTGGAGGTCCACCATGGGTAACCATTCTCGCATTTGACTCATCAGTGTCACAGTGTTTGGCTTCACAGAAACCACAAGTTACCTCTGTAGAACAAGTGGACATAGCACGGTTACACGACCTAGATGAATGTTTCACCAAAAACAATTAAAGGCAGGCCTGATGGCCGTGGAGTAGTCACCCACCTTTGGCTTGGGAGCATGGCTTTCTGTCTGCTAGGCCAACTGCCCCCCCCTTTGTTCTCTCTCTCTCTCTCTTTCTCTTTCTCTTTCTCTCCATGCTGGTGGTGGTGGTGGCGTCAGTGTTGTTAAGTGTCGTCGAGTCGCAGGCGACTCATAACAACCCTGGACACCTCCTGTATAACTTTCCTCCTTTCTACAGGTTCATAGGGTTTTCAGAGGCAAGCTATTGTGAAAGTGGATTCCCCTACTGGAAATATACCCTAAAGAAACCAGAACTGCCATCCAAGCAGATATATGCACACCCATGTTTATTACGGCTTTGTTCACAATAGCAAAGAATTGAAAGCAAACTAAGTGCCCATCAACAAATGAATGGATAGTGAAGCACTGGTATATTCACACAATGGAATACTATGCTGCATTGGAAAACAAGGAACTCAAGAATTATTAAAATGGGTGACCCTGGAGGACATCATGCTGAGTGGAATATCTCAGTCACAAAAGGACAAATTCTGTATAATGCCACTGTTGTAAAGTGGGACTGACATCGGGATTGGGGGGAAACTAAGAAAACAGGGAATAAGTACAGTATACTGCATTGAAACAGACGAGAGAGAACTGTTTAGGAGAAATATATGATTAGGTATTATTGTCATGACAAGAGTCCAGAATGAAAGCTGCATAGTGGAGTGGACTGTGTGTGTGTGTGTGTGTGTGTGTGTGTGTGTGTGTGTGGTATAACAATGAAAGAATTTTTTCTTACTTTTAAAAGATAAAAGCTAACTGGTGGAGGTTGTGCAGGGAGGAAAGTATACAACAATGAATGAATGGAAATCCAAAGTCTCTGTAAACTTTCACAAAAATTAATAAAAACAATTTTTAAAAAACAGACATTTTTCCTATTCTGGCTCTAAATCTGCAGTGTGAAACCATTGTTTTTAGTGTAGAACATAGTAAATGATCAATTGAAACCATAATGACTCTATCTGCTGTTAAATATACCTGTCTACAAAACTTTTTATTCTAGAATACTGAAACCTCAAATGTAGTTGGGCATTGGAACAAATATTAATCCTTATCCAAATTGTTCCAATATCCGTTAATCTCAAAAGAGACTAACAAGATTTTTTTTGTACAATTCTGAAACCTGCAAATAAATTGAAAAATTTGAAAAGGAGTAAACATTATTGAGTCTGCCTTATTTCTCTACATCAACACAGACAGGTTCTGAATTAGATAAAAGTTAGAAATTAGAAGTTATTTACTGTACACAGGTACTTGCCATTTCCTTCCTGACAACTTTTCCCTAATTCTTGACACTCTTTAAGCCATGATGTCCACAAATGTGTGTCAAGTTTTGTTAGCTGAATCAATTAAAACTCAATGTATCTAAAGTTTTGCCAAAACCAAACAAGAAAATATTCACTCAATTAAGAAGCATAAGCACTTGTTCCATCCTCCTTTCCAAAGGTTTCATTATTCTTTGTATCAGCCATTGACATACTCTTGTTATTCCTATTTAAACAAACCAATAACAAGGGCTGGAAGTTTTTTCAAGATCTGTGTAGTATCAACCATGTTACTATTTCTATATTCCTAATATAATATTTTCTAATTTATTACTTTCTAGTATTCTTACTCAACCCAAACCAAATCCACTGCTATTAAATGAATGTTGACTCATGGTGATCTGTCATCAAGTGTGCAAGACTATAAATCTCAACAAGAGAAGATTACCTCTTCTCTCATGGAGTGGCTGGGAGATTGAAACTGCTGAATTTTTTGGTTAGAATCTCAAAACAACACAGTTTGCCACTGTGGCTTCTTAAAGTCCCTGCAAATGCCACTCATTTTAAGATTGTTGAGCACTGCATCACCTTTTTCTGTATTCTTGGGAATTTTGGAAGTCAATATTTACCTTCTTTTACCTAGGAAAATCAATAATTTACTTGGTCTGTAATTCCTCAAGAGTTTACTGAAACTTTCACCTATTTGTCTTGGATTCTTCCTATGGATTTGCAGCTGTTAGAGCTTACAAATAAATCGTCATTGCTGTTACACGTTGCTGATTTGCTTGTCTGTTCAGAATGCCAGAAGGACTACTTTGACAACTGTGTAGTTGTATTAATATATCTGGCTGCTAGCGGACATATCATTTCCAAAGAAGAAATTCAGTTACTTGAGTGTTCTGTTAAATATTTGGGCTACCTGATTTCCGTTGATATCTCTATAAATTGTACATTAAAAGAAGCATTTCCTTTATTTAAAATAAAGAAACAAAAGAGTTTCTGTTGATAAATCTGCACTCTTAATTTTTCCGTGTTGGTTTAATTTTTTATATAAATATATAAAAATCTCTAAAGAAACAATGAATTAATAATGTTGTTTTATGCTGTTGAGAACACCACAACTCATAACAACCCAATGAACTACAGATCTGAACCGTGCCCTGTCTTACACCATGCACATATCCTCCACCTTGTTTAAGTCCATTGTTACAAACACTGTGTCAATCCATCCTCTTGAGGGTCTTCCACTCTTTTGCTGACCCTACACCTTTCCCAACATGTCTTATTCCAAGGACTGGCCTTTCCTGACAACATGCCCAAAGTATGTGAAACAAAGATTCAATTCACCATCCTTGCCTCTAAAGTACTGTAGTTCCGCTTCCTCCAAGATAAATTTGTGTGCATTTTTGACATAGTTCATAGAATACTCATTATTCCCCACCAACACCACAATTTCAAGGCACCAATTCTTTGATCATTCTTAATCAGTGCATTGCTTTCTACACATCCCATTTTCAGATGCTCAGGAAGCAATGCAAAAAAATATGCTGGCTTAGAGCAGGTGTCCTTTAGTCTTTAAACTGATGTTGTTTTTAAATGAAATACTTTTTTTATTGGTTTGCATACAGTCATTCATATACGTTGTATTTCATTCAGGTATATTGTGTTTTATACAATTATTCATTCATATACATTGTATTTTAGATAACTATTTACTATTGATCTATTTCTATTCTCACCCCACCTTTTCAATTCTCCATCAAATCTTTCCTATTCCTTCACTTCACCTCCTCTCATTAATCTCTGCTATGCTAAAAGTGACATCCACTTCCGTAATAGCTTGCCTCCAGAAACCCTATAAACCTGAAGAGAGGATGAGAGACACCCAAGCGTTGAGGACTGTCCTTCATAGGGTCGCTGTGAGTCACCTGCGACTCGATGGCACTTAATAACATCAACATAGAGAGAGATCAGCTGGCCCAGTGGACAGAAGGCGATGCTACCAAGCCGAAGGTGGGTGACTTTTAATCCTCAGCCCTCGCGCCTGTCTTTCATTTTGTTCAGACATTCCTCTAGGTCGTATAGCCCTGGTGTACAAGTTGCTGTACAGCGGTAACTTGTGGTTGCTGTGAGGCTGAACACTGTGACACTGACGTGTCAAATGCGTTAATGGCTGGTTACCCAATGTGGACAGAGGGTGGGGTGGAGCTCCCCGATTAAAACAAGCTTGGAAGGAGGAGTGGTATCCACTTCTGTAGTAGCTTGCCTCCGGAAACCCTATGAACCTGAAGAGGATGAAAGACACACAAGCATCGAGGACTCTCCTTCATAGGGTCGCTATGAGTCGCCTGCGACTCGACGGCACTTAACAACAACAACAACAACAACAACAACATGCTGAAAGAAAGTGATTTCTTTCCTTCCCCTTTCCTTTTTGAACATTTATACATATCTTGCTTCACAATAGTGGTCTTATGCAGTATTTTCCCTTATGTGACTGAGTTTTTTTTAACTCAGCATAATGCTCTCTTGGCTCTCCCATGTAACAGAGTATTTTAGGTAATTGTTGTTGTTAGTGCTGCACAGTATTCCATTGTGTAAATGTCCCACAATTTCTCAGTCCACTTTTGAGCTGTTTTATTTCATTTTTACTATTGTGAATAACACTGTTATGAACATCAGTGTATATATCTCCATTCCTGTCTCTGTTCTGACTGCCCTGAGATATATTCCTAGCAGTGGAATAGCTGGAGCTCATGGGATTTCTATGTTCAGCATTATGAGGAAAAGTACAACTTCCTTCTATGGCAGTTGCACAAGTTTACAACATCACTAGAGAGAACCAGGTGACCACAGAACAGGGAAGAAGCCATAAAATATGTCAAAGTATTCAGCAGCAGTCATCCCTGGTGCTTTTGCTCAAGGACCCGCATAGATCTCCTGTGAGGAGAGCTGGAGATACTGGACCGTGGGTGGATCCTCATGTTTATCTGGGGAAGAAACTAGATAACCATTTACACTGGTGGCCTAGTAGTAAGAAGCTGCACTGCAATCCCAAAGGCACACATTTCAAATCCACCAGCGGTTCTGTGGATGAAGCGTGGGAAATCTCCTCACATATGACTAACTGCCTCTGAAAACCCACCGAGAGTCAACTATGGGTAGGTTCCAATTCAATGATACTCTTTTTTTTTTAAATTTTTTTTAAATGATACTTTTGAACAGCAAGAATGCACTAACACCCAGGCCAGTGACTTGAAGAGTGTGTTCTCATCCTTTCCACCCCACAACCTTTCAAAGACATGAAGTGTGGTCTCACTACCCTTAACCAGCCCTGGATTGCCTCTGCCCATCTTGGTTGCCCAGAAGTACATTCCCTCAGCAGACTCTTGTCATTTTGTTCCAACAGCAGCCTAAGTCCATAACAAAAGAAGAAACTTAGCAGGTTCTTTTAAAACTCCCAGATTCTTAGACTAGGAAATTCTGAGAACCAAAAGACAAGAGTTGAAACCCTTAATTTAGACTTGTAAGCTCTTAAACTGTGAGAGAACAAATTTCTGTTGGTTAAAGCCATCTACTTATGATGTATATGTTATAGGCACACTGAGTAACTAATATACTATCGGATAACTAAGAAACTGTAACTATAAAAAAGGGAGTTATTTACAAGGAAAAAAAGAAATTTTCTATTATACTGGTTTACTTACAAAGATTGTGTACATTGTTTTCACACTGAATCTTTTGCATTTCCTTTATTCTCCCCTTCTTTCACCCATCAAATTGTGTGACCCTATATGAAGAGAAATGTAGCATCAGGATTGGAGGAAGACTCATCAACAATCTGCATTACGCAGATGACACAACCCTTCTTGCTGAAACTGAGGAGGACCTTAAGCGCTTGCTCCAGAAGGTCAAGGACTGCAGTCTTCAAAATGGATTCAAGCTCAACATCAAGAAGACAAAGATTCTCACCACTGGGCCAATTGGCAGCATCATGATAGATGATGAAGATATTGAGATTATTGACAGTTTCAGTTTGCTTGGCTCCACAACCAACACTCTTAGTACCAGCAGCCAGAAAATTAAAAGATTAATTGCATTGGGAAAGTTTGCTGTCAGAAACCTAGCCAAAGTATTGAAAAGCAACAATGTCAGTCTGGAGACTAAGGTGCATCTGATTCAGGCCATGGTCTTTGCAATTACTTGCTGGGCATCAGCGATCTGGACAATGATGATAGAAGGAGAATTGATGCATTTGATCTCTGGTGCCGGAGAAGAGTACTAAATATACCATGGACTGCTAGGAGAACAAACAGTTTCATCTTTGAGAGGGTGAAGCCAGGCTGCTTATTGGAGGCAAGGATTCTGAAGCTTCGTCTGACATACTTTGGACATGTTGCAAGGAGGGGCCAGTGCTTGGAGAGAGAAGTCATGCTTGGGAGGGTGGCCAAACAGTGTAAGAAAGGAAGACCCTCCATGAGATGGATTGATTCATTAACTAGGGTAATGAGTGCAGAGTCAATAAGATTGGCACAGGATGGAGTAGGGTATAGGGCTATGAGTTGCAAGCTACTTGATGTTACATAACAACAACAACAACAACAACATGATTAACCAACTCCACCCCCCCCACCCTTCCTCACCCCTCTGCCCCCACCTTTCTCCTCTTAGATCCTCATACACATTCTACAATAATGGTCTTATATAGTATTTGTCCTTATGGGATTGCATTAGTTCATGTGGCATAATGCTCTCCAGTCCCTCCCAAGTTAGATAGTAATTTACAAAATCATGCTCTTGCGTGCTGCATAGTATTACATCACATGGGGGGAAAGGAGGGGGAGCTCTGATGGCTTAGTGGTAAAGAACTGTGCTGCTAACACACAAGTATGTGGTTCTAATCCACCAGCTGCTCTGCAGTAGAAAAATGCGCATTCTCCTTCCATTTACTTTACTGCCTCTGAAAACCTACTGGAAAGTCAGTTATGACTTGCTTCTAACTCAAAAGTTCACAACAACAACAACTATAAAAATTTAAAGAGATATCTTCGTGCAGAAATAAATGCTAATTAGTGGTTATCAGGGAAGGGAGGGGAGAGGAAATACAGTCAACAACTAGATAGTAGACCCATAGTAGTTTGGGTGAAGGAAAAGGGATTGAACAATGTTGTTGTTGTTGTTATGTGCCGTCGAGTCGTCTGCAACTCATAGTGACCCTATGTACAACAGCCCTAAACCCTGCTCTATCCTGTGCCAATCGCATTGCCTCTGACACACCCATCCCGATTACCCCAGTCACTGAATCAATCCACCTCATAGAGGGTCTTCCCCTCCTGCCCTGTCCCTCTACCCAGCATGATGTCCCTCTCCAAAGACCTGTCTCTCCTTGCAACATGTCCAAAATATGTCAGACGAAGCCCCAGAATCTTTGCCTCCAAGGAGTAGCCTGGTTTAACGCCTCTAGGATGAATCTGTTTGTTTTCTTGGCAGTCCATGGTACATTCAATACTCTTCTCCAGCACCACAGCTCAAAGGCGTCAATTCTCCTTCTGTCCTCCCTAGTCATTGTCCAGCTCTCTGATGCATAAAAAGTGATTGCAAAGACCATGGCCTGTATCAGGCGCATGTTCGTCTCCAAAGAGACACCGTTGCTCTTGAGTACTTTAGAGAGCTCCCTAACAGCAGACTTTCCCATCGCAACAATAGCAGCACAGTATTTCTAAGACAAATGAAGACCCAGAAAGACGGACAACAAAGGTTGCTGTTGTTGCATGCCATGTAGTTGATTATAACTCAGACTGGCCCTATGAGCGATAACTCTGAAACTTGCCATCTTCTGAACCGACCTCATCATCTCTGACACGTTTGTCCCCATTGCCACAGTTGCTGTGTCAATCCATCTCATCCAGGATCTTCCTGTCATTCACTGACCCTCTACCTACCTTTCCAAGAATGATGTCCTTCTCCAAGGACTGGTCCCTCCAAAGTTTCAAAATCCTTGCCTCCAAGGTGCAACATGGTTTCACTCTCTCCTGGACAAACCTGTTCTCTTTACAAAGATATTTACAAAGGAGTGACATCCACTTCCTAAACAACATGCCTTTGGAAACTCTATGAACTTTGATAAATGACGATAGTTCTAGAAAGGCTTCAGGCCTTTTATTTCTAGGGTAGCTATGAATCTTGCTCAACTTGATGACAATGAACAACAACAAATAGTATTGTAAACATAATCCTGCAATTTCAGTAATAACAAACAGTAATCTATTGATGGATACATAGACAAGCAAGCTAAACAAGTATGGGTCGGCAGAAAGGAATATAATCATTACCATGTTTGGCAGAAAATATTTTTATGTGTCTGTATATGCTGTAAATATACCATATACATAGCACCAACAGGGCCTTGCTGTGAAAATTTCTTAGCCATACAGTCTCTTCAGAAGGCAGTTAAGACAATTTGAATAACAAAGCTCATAAAATCATGTTCTACATTCTGCTGTGCTGAGTAGTGACGAGGGTCTTACAAGTTAACAAGTAGCCCTGCAAGGTACAAGTAGTCTTTCCCCATACAGAATAAATAATAGAGAAGAAAATCAAAGACTGATGAAACCAATCAGTCCTAAGGAGCAAGGAATGGTCCATGTGACTCTTAACTTCGTGACCTTGAGACCAGAAGCAGTAGACAGTGCACAGTTGCAACTAGAAATCTTTTCTAAAAGGATCACGCAGAAAGTCTGGGATGTTGTTACTATGTACCGTCAAGTCAGAACTGACTCATAGCTGATCTTCCAGGAGGTTTCCAGAGGCAGTTCATTACACTGGCGGAGATTGCTCATATTTCTTCTGCAGAAAAGCTGAAGGATTCAAACTGTATGCCTTCGGGTTGGTAGCACAATGTCTTAACACTTAGCCATTAGAGTTTTCTATCTTGTGGGATAGAGTGGGACAAAAATGTTGAACAAAACTATATTTCATTTAAAAAAAGATACTAGACTTACTGATCTAATAGAGATTGGTGGAGCCTCAAGACAAGACAAGACCCCGATGGTAAATTGGTTTTCCATTAAAAAAATTCATATGTATTTCATGACATTGATTGAAATCTTCATAATGTAGCAGCACCCTCTACGTTCCTCCCTGTGTTCCCACTTTCATTTTTTCTTCTTTCCCATACTTTCCTACAGTCTTACTTTTATCTCTAGGCAAATGCTGCCCTTTAGATTTCTTAAGGTTGATGGTTTTAAAGAGTCTGTGCCTCCCTGATTTGATTGTTCATCTTTATGGGAAACAGGAACAAATATGAATTTGTTTCAGTAAATTGGTCAGGTATTTTTCTTCTAAATTTCCTGGCACAGACTAGTGAACATATCCAGGGCTGTATCTGTTATTTAGAATAGGCCAATTGGTATCTATTTCTGGGGCCTTATTTTTTTTGCCAATTCCTTCATTGCAACTTGAATTTATTCCTTCATTACCATTGGCTCTTGGTAATCTGATGGCAGTATTGTTATGTGCTATTGAGTTGCCTGTGACTCATAACAACCCTACGTACAAGAGTCCTAAATCCTGCTCTATTCTGTGCCAATCTTATTATCTCTGACACACCTTCCCCCATCACCCCAGTCATTGAGTCAATCTATCTCGTCAAGGGTCTTCTTTTCCTGTACTTTCCCTCCACCCTCGCAAGCATGACGTCCTTCTGCAAGGACTGGGTCTCTCCTTGCAACATGTCCAAAGTATGTCAGACAAAGATTCAGATTCCTTGCCTCCAAGGAGTGGCCTGGTTTAATCCTCTCCAGGATGAACTTGTTTGTTCTCCTAGCAGTCCATGGTATGTTCAATACTCTTCTCCAACACCACAGCTCAAAGACATCAATTCTCATTCTATCATCCCAAATTATTGTCCAGCTCTCTGATGCATAGCAAGTGATTGCAAAGATCATGACCTGCCACAGAAGTACCTTATTTTCAGACTGACATCATGGCATGGGGCAAACTGAGTCAGATGATCATATGATCTACTATGCTGGAGATGAAAAGGTAAGAAAGAATGGGTTTGTTTTCATAGTTTTCATAGATAATATGGTACTTTCTGAAATACTCTTTTGGTTCAGTGGTTCTATGTATTCCTCCATTTTCCTTTGATGTTTCTTGGATCATTCAAGACTTTGCCCACAGCATCTCTCAGTATTGCAACTTACGTTTCAAACTTGTTTTTCAGTTCTTTCAGCTTGAGAAATGCCAAGTAAGTTCTTTCCTTTTTATTCTCCAACTCCAGATGTTGCACATTCCATTAGAATACTTTGCTTTGTCTTCTTGAGCTGCCTTTTGAAATCTTCTGTTCATCTCTTCCCTTTGTTACAGTTTCTCAATGCTTTAGTTCAATTTTCAGAATCTCTTCTGCCCTTCATTTTGGTCTCTTCTTTATCCCCTGTCTTTGCTTTTTGATGTCATCATACAACGTTTGTTCATTAGTGTTTCAATGCCTCAAATCTTTTTTTATATGATTTTTTAATTCAGGTGGAATAGACTCAAGGCCATGTTTCAGTTCTTGTTTTAATTTTCGTTAACTTCAATTCAAACTTGCAGATGAGTAATTAATGATCTGTTCTACAGTCAGCACCTCGTATCTCTGGTAACTAAATCACTGAATGAACAAAATTTAATCATTTGGTCTCCAGCATCATTTCTGTCACCAAGTTCATAAATTCCAGTTAATATTCCTTCTACTTTGTTTCCAACTTTTTCATTCCAGTAATCAATTATTAATGTGTCTTGACTATGTATCTGGCTAATTTCAGGCTACAAAAGTTGTTGGTTGCTGTTTCTTGATATTATGTGTTATTGAGTTGCCTGTGGCTCTTAGTGACCCTATACACGATAGTGCTGAACTCTGCCCTAATCTGAGCCAATCTAGCTGCCTCCAACACACCTGCCCCTATTACCCCAGAAACTATGTTGATGCATCTCATCCAGGATCTTTCTCTCCTGTGCTGTTCCTCCACCCTTCCAAGTACGATGTCCTTACCCAAGAACAGATCCATCCTAGCAGCATGTCCAAAGTATGTGAGGCAGAATTTTAAAATCCTTGCATGGCAAATAATTGCAAAAACTATGAATCTTGTGCACCTTAGTCGCCAGATTGATATCTTTGCTCTTCAGTTCTCTGGAGAGGTCCCTGATAGCATATTTTCCTAATGCAATCTGTCTTTTGATTTTCTGATGCGTGTGCCAAGAGTGTTGATTGTAGAACCAAGTAAGCTAAAGTTGTTAACAATCTCAATCCCTTCTCTCTCTATCATGATTCTATCACTTGGCCCAGTCATGAGAGCCTTTGTTTTCTTGACGTTGAGCTTCAATCCATATTCAAGACTGCAGTCCCTGGCAGCAAATGCTTCAGGTCCTCCTCAGTTTCAGCAAGCAAGGTCTTGTCATCTGCATAACACAGATTGTTGAGGATTCTTCCTCCAATCCTCATGCCACATTCCTCCTCATAAAGCCTAGCCTCCCAAATGATCTGTTTCACATACAGATCAAAAAGGCTTAGAGATAGCTGTATTCCTGGTGTACACCTTTCCTGATTTTGAGCCATGCAGTGTTTCCGTGTTCTGTTCTGACAACCAGGGTCCAAGTGGCTCTTAGTGCTTTTTCATAAGCACAATCAAATTTTCTGGAATTCTCATTCTTATCAAAGTTAGCCACAGTTTGTTATGATTCACACAATCAAATGCCTTTGCATAGTCAGTTAAACACAAACAGACATTCCTCTGCTGCTTTCTGCTTTCAGCTAACATCCATCTAACATAGACAACGATGTCCCTAATGCCCTGGACTCTTCTAAACCCTTAACTGTATATCATTATTATTATGTACCATTATCATCAAGACAAAACTGACTTATAACTGACCCTCCCTTCGATTTTCAGAGGTAGAAACCACATGGGAGAAAATTGTTCTTTCTCGCTCAGAGCAGCTGGTAGATTCTAACTACTTGCCTTTGAGATGGCAGTGCCACTTCTTACCACTTCTAAGCCACTTGAAGTCCCTAAGCTATATATTATTGTTATTGAGTACCATCGAGTTGGTATCGACCCATAGCTGACTCTCGGGCGGGTGTTCAGAGACAGTTAATTGCACAGGAGGAGATAGCCTATCTTTCTCCCTTGGAACAATTGTGTGCCTTGGGATTGCAGTGCAGTGTCTTACCACTAGGCCATCAGAGCTCCAAACTATATAGAAATATGTTGTTGTTGTCGTTGTTGTTATGTACTGTCAAGTTGCTTGTGACTCATAGCAATCCTATGTACAACAACCCTGGAACCTGCTCTGTCCTGTACCAAGTTTACTGTTTCTGACACATGTACCCTCATTTCCCAGTGATTGTATCAAGCCATATCATTGAAGGTCTCCCTCTCTTTCTCCACCCCTCTGCCCTTCCAAACATGAAGTCCTTCTCCAAGTAGTGATGTCTCTTTGCATCATGCCCAAAATATGTATAGAAGGCCTAGTAAAACAATAAGCATATAAGAAACGCCAAATAAATATGGGATCCGTCCTCTTTGCAAGTTTACTATGCATTCTGGAATCTGAAAGGGGCAGATCTTACACATTATGTAGACAGCTGACTGTTTAAGTCTTGTAATTTAAATTAATACTTTGACATCTGACAAGGGGTGGGCATCACCTGTCAGAAATTAAAGCATTTCTAATGCAATATGGTATTGGTAAGAAACAAAGTCCCTATCAGGGACTTCTCCAGAGTACTGAAGATAGATGATGTCAGTTTAAAGAGTTCAGTTTCAAGATGTACTTGATCCAGCCCATTATCTTCACAATTACATGTTATGCATCAGAAAGCTGGACAATGACTAGGGATGATAGAAAATTGATGATTTTGAGTTGTGGTGCTGGAGAAGAGTATTGACAAAACCGTGGACTGCTAGGAGAACAAACAGGTTCATCCTGGAAAGGGTGAAACCAGGTTGCTCATTGGAAGCAAGGATTCTGAAGCTTCATCTGACATGCTTTGAGCATGTTGCAAGGAGAGGTCAGTCCTTAGAGAAGGACATAATGTTTGGAGGGCTTGGAGGGACAGCACAAGAGAGGATGACCCTCAATGAGATGGATTGACTCAGTGACTAGGGTAATAGGAGTAGGTGTGTCAGAGACAATGAGGTTGGCTCAAGATAGAGCAAGGTTCAAAGCTGTTGTACATAGGGTCACAAACAACACGATGATGTAACAACAATAACAGCTGTTGGAACTTTTCATAAAACTTCACTTTGTATTCATCTATTATCTATTCTTTTCCTTTTTTAATTGAGATTTTACTGAAAGTTTGTAGAGAACTTAGATTTCCATGCATTCATTTTCCTCCATGCTCTTCCTCCCCCCAGTTCACTTTTTCTTTGGAAAAAAATATCTTTCATTGTTTTACAGTCCTCCCCCAATCAACTTTACCATGTGACTCTTATTTTGGACTCATGTCACGCCAATAATACCTACCCATATATTCCTTTTCTACAGTTTTCTCCCTCGTCTGTTTCAATGTGGTGTACACTATTTATCCACTCTTTCCTTAGTTTCCCCTCAACTACCATGTTAGTCCTGTTTTATAACAGTGGCATTATGCAGTATTTGTCCTTTTGTGACTGAGACTTTTCACTCTGCATAATATCCTCCAGGGACACTCATTTTGTATATTTCATTAATTCCTTG
>NW_006399762.1:22260378-22262752 GCF_000299155.1 Elephantulus edwardii
TTTTTTTTTTTTTTTTTTAGTTGTGTGCCATCAAGTCAGATCTAACTGGCACAGGAGACAGAATAACTTCGAGACAAAAACATTACTTTGGAATTAAACTCTCGTGCTTCAAATATTGTCTTAATCTATGTTCTTTTCTTTTTGAGGGGGAGTGTTATGTTGTTGTTGTTCAAATGGTATTTCTATTTCCAACTTTTTAAGAAAGTGCCATCCTGCCTTCCATGGTGGTTGCACAATTTTCACTCCCACCTACAATGAATAAGTATTCCAGTTTCTCTACAACCTAGTCAGCATTTGTTGCTTGCTGCTCTGTTCAATTTTGCTATTGTTACTGAGGTGAGATGATATCTCATAGTTGTTTTTATTATCTACTTTTTTGAAATCTAATTATACCCTTTTCATCTGAAGAATCCTTTATGAATACCACTTATTTTACTAAAATGGAAGTGTAGGAAAGACAATGATTATTTCATTCACTCCAATAGTTAATAAGAAGAGTGCTAGACACAATGTATGTCAGTTGTAAACTGCCATAGTCTTAGTCTGGGTTCTCTAAAGGAGCAAAACTAGTGAAGTGTATACAGATATACAGAGAAAGGAATTTACTTCCAGAAAAGACTCATAATTGTGAGGAAATAGTTGAAACAATTGTGTCAGGAAGTCCCAAACATATGGATCAAAAAATAGGCTTAAGACTTCTGCTGACTTACATGGTTGCAAGAAGTGATTTCTGCCGGTCTGCTGGAAATCTCTACTGCTGCATGGGGTTATGCAGGTAGGTGAATCCAAAATAGACAGTTGAATTGGCAGGCCATAAACTTCAGCAAGCTTATGTCTCAAGAATCAGAGATTAAGCAGCAAAAAGATTAACTGACTGAGAAAGAAAACAAACTTCATCACACACGTATTTATCTACTGAGGGCAGGTCACACCACCATGGAAATTGACTTTTCAACTGATTCCTCTATCAAATCAAAAAATGAAAGGTCATTACATAGTGCTTGTCAAACCACTGAGGATTATAGTGTAAACAAGTTGAGGCATAATATTAACCATCACAGTCCACTTTCTTTGTCAACTTGACTTCAGTACACATCTCCTTGAAATATGTATATGCTCTACATAAAGTTAATTATAGTCATATTTGCACCTCACAGGATATAGCTAGCATTGGTGCAACTGAAAGCACTTTTTCTATATCTTGTGTTTTAATAAGCAATGCGATATGGAAAGGGGAACACTACACACATAACACAAGAAAAATGCTCATAAAATCCACTCATTTCTGCAACTGGTCACATGATTATAACTGGTATTTAGAGCTACCTTCCTCTCCTGTTGTCGTTATATGCCTTCAAGTCAGAGCTGACTCATAGCTGACTTTTCTTCAGCAGGGTTTTAGAGATAGTAAATCACGTAAAAGGAGATTGTTCATCTTTCACCTGCAGAGTGGCTGGTGGATTCAAACTTTGAGCCTTTGGGTTGGCAGTGCAGCTCCTTACCACTAAGCCACCAGACATCCCGGGTGGTTTAGACCTTCACTACTTCCACTTCCCATTCTATATTCCCTTTGCCCTCAGCAAACACCTTAGTTGGTCATGGTTCTTTGTATGAATGAGTTGCCCAAACCTTCTTTCCAGAAGGATCTGAGTCGTTAGTATCCTTGTAGTTGTTGTTAGGTGCCTCAGAGTCAGACCTGTGTTGTACAATAGAACAAAACCCTGCCTAATCATGTATAACCCTCATAATCCTTGCTATATAGTCACTATGTCACTCCCTCTTACTGAGGATATTCCTCTTTTTCACTCACCACTTTTCTAAATATGATGCTCATCTCCTGGGACTGAATCCTTTGGATTGCATGCTTAAAATATGTGAACAGAGTCTCACCATCTTTGCTTCTAAGGAACACTCCGGCTGCATTTCTTGCAAGACAGATTTGTTCGACCTTTAGACATTCCATGATATATTCTATATTCTTCAAAAACACCACCATTAACATGGTTATGTGCTGTCAAGTAGAAATCAACTCATAGCTGACCTTCCAGTACATTTTCAGAGTTACTAAGTCACACAGGAGGAAATTGGGCATCTTTCTTCCATAATCCATCATTAGTTATGTCAAAATTGTGTTGCTATAGTTTTCTATTGACTTTTGTCATCATTGAACTAGGTAATATCCTAAGTGATATCCTGTTTTCCAACATATACTTCTTGTCTCCACTGTACATCAGTCAGAGTTCCCCTTAGTTATTATCATCAGTTACACCAATCCGTATCATTAACTCTCTTCAAGGGGATTGTCTGTTGATTCAGAGACATGAGAATTCCAAAGCATCAGGATGACATTTTATTATTATTATTATTATTATTA
>NW_006399762.1:22262852-22283668 GCF_000299155.1 Elephantulus edwardii
ATTATTATTATTATTATTATTTTGCATACAAAATTCATATACATTGTGTTTCCTACTTGCATTCATTTATGTTGTGTTTCATATAATCATTCCCATACATTATGGTTTAGACATTTAATCCCCATTGAATTATACCCATCATTACCCTTTCTTTTCAGAACCCCACTGGATCTTTTCCATTTCCTTTTTCCTCCTCTCTCCACCCACTAAATTGTGTGACCCTGTGATTTCCTCTCTGCCCATCCTCACCCTGTTGTTCGTAGAGTCATTATAGATCATATTCAACTTGACAGCACCTAACCAAAACAACATGCTTACCATCTGTTCCCACCTTTCCCCCCCTTGAGTCCCCATACATGTGTTACTAGTTATTCTTCTATTCTTACAATAATGGTCTTATGCATTATTAGTCCTTATGAGACTGAGTTATTTCACTCAGCATAATGCTCTCTAGTCTCTCCAAAGTTATGTAGTAGTTTTCAAAATTGTTGTTCCTGAGTGCTGCATAGTATTCCATCATATGAATCTGCCACATTTTTTCACTGTTTTCATGTTCTTGAAATTGTGAATAATACTGCTATGAACACTGGTGTACAAATCTCTGTTTGTGTCTCAGTTCTGATTTCCTTGGCGTATATTTCTAGCAGTGTAATAGTTGGATCATATGGAGTTTCTATGTTCAACTTTTTGAAAAAAATGCCACACTGCCTTCCAGAGTGGTTGTACCATTTTGTATTCTCACCAACAGTATATGAGAGTTATTATCTCTCCATATCCTTTCCAACCTTTATTGCTTGCTGTTGTATTAAACTTTGCCACTGCTACTGGGGTAAGATGGTATCTTATTGTGATTTTTACTTGCATCTCTCTTATTGTCAATTTTTAGCATTTCTTCATGTGTCTGTAGGCCAGCTAAGTGTCTTCCTCTGTGAAAAATCTTTCCATGTATTTTGCTCATTTTGTAATTGGGCTATCAGTCTTTTTCTTCTGGAGCCTCTGTGTTGAGTAGTTTGCGACTGGTAAAGAACCTATAGCTCTTAACCCTGCCCTATCCTGAGCCAGTCTCACTCACTCTGACACACCTAATCCCATTGCCTCAGTTACACGTCAATCCATCTGACCCTGGGTCATCCTCTCCTGTGCTGTCCCTCCACCCTTCCAAGTATTATATTCTACTGGAGAACTTGGTTTCACCCTCTTCCATGTTCTCCTGACAATCCATGATATGTTCAATACTCTTCTCCAGTACCACAACTCAAAGGTATTAATTGTTCTTGTCATCCTTAGTCATTGTCCAGCTCTCTGATACATAGCTTGTAATTGTGAAGACCATAGCCTAGATCAGGCACACCTTAGTCTTTAGACTGATATCATTGCTCCTCAGCACTGTGGAAAGGTCCCTGACAGCAGACTTCCCAGGTACAATTTGTCTTTTGATTTCCCGACTGCTGGTGCCAAAAGTGTTGAACCAAGCAAGCGAAAATTGCTAACAACCTCAATCTCTTCTCCGTCCATCATGATGCTGCAAAATGGCCCAGTGATAAGAATCTTTGTCTTTTTTATCTTAAACTTCATCCCATATTGAAGACTACAGTTCTTGACCTCCTGCAGCTAATACTCCAGGTCCTTCTCAGTTTCGACAAGCAAGGTTGTATCATCTGCCTTCAATTCTGATGTCACGCTCCACCTCGTAAAGTCTAGCCTTTTGAATGATCTGTTCTTTATATAGATTGAATAGGTATGGAGATAGGACACATCTCTGATGCACTCTTTCCCTGATTTTGAGCCATGCAGTGTTTCCTTGCTCTTCTCTGATGACTGCCTCCTGGTCCAAGTATAGGTTTTACATGTGGCCTTGTGCTATTCTTTAAACTTTTTGTTATAAGACTCTTGTCAGAATTGATATAACTAAATATATTTTTTTTCCCAGTCAGGAGGTTTTCTTTTTTACTCTGTTGGAAAAATTTTTTGATGCACACAGGGATTTACTCTTTAGAAGGCCCTAGTCATCAATTGTGTCCTCTTCCTGGTTGTACATCTTACTGTATTTGTCAGCCTCTTTATACCATAGGCTAGGCCTTCTAAGTTTGGTCTGCTTTTTCTCTTATGAGTTTGGACTTTACCCCCAGGTCTCTCATCCACCTTGAGTTGGGTTTTGTGTATGGTAGGAGGGATAGATCCTGCTTCAGCTTTCTGCAGGTAGAAATTCAATTTTGCCAGCACCATTTATTGAAGAGCTTGTCATTTTCTCATTTTATGGGTTTTGTTTCCTTGACCATAGATAGATGGATTAATTTCTAAGTTCTCAATTCTATTCCATTGGTCTATGTGCCTATCATTGTGTCAGGACCATGGTATTTTGGTTATTACCGCTGGATAGTAGATTTAGAGATCAGGGAGTGCTATGCCTCCCACTTCATTCTGGTTTTTCAGAAGTGTTTTGCTTATTTGGAGTCTCTTTTCTCTCCATATAAAATTCCCAATTATCTTTTTTATCTCTTTGAAAAGTGAATTTGGTATCAGTATTGAGATTGTATTAAACCAAAAGGATTGCTATTTTTACTGCACTGAGTCTTCCTATCCATGAACACAGAACATTTTTTTTTCTCATTTATTTAGGGCTTTTATTGTTTCTCACAGAAATGTGTAGTTTTCTTTGTAAAGCTATCCTCCCCCCCCCCACCTCTAGTTAGGTTTACTCCCACATATCTCAATTTGTGGTTGGCTGTTGTAAATGGTTTGTTTTCTTATTTTGCTTCTCTGTGTTTTCTTTGTTACTGTAGAGGAATTCCATCGACATTTGTGTATAGGTCTTGCAGGATGACATCTTTCACTTATAGTTCAATAAAATCGGTGTTATATCTTCTGGAGGGAACATGTCTTCCTTTGGAACAAGATTTCTAAACTTGCAGAGAACAGGGCCATGGAGAGAAAAAATAAACATTTTGGGAGTAGATCACTAGATGTAATGATACCACTCTCATTTCTACCCTTTGATTCTTGTACTTGTGAATCCTAGCTATTAGAAAAGAATCATGTACTAAATTCTGGTTCAAAGCACAAATAACCTTGTGGAGAACATTGCCCCAATCTTGGAAGGTGTTGACACCTAGTTACCATGATAATTATAGTTTTAGGAGGCCATTTCATCCTCGTATAAAGTTAGCTTCCTCAGGTTGATGGGAAGCACAGTAAGGCCAGTGAAACTCATGACATGAAGCCAGTAACACATATAATTTACAGTGAATGTCACAATCCAAAGCAGTGCTAGGTCACAGTATAAGGGCTTCTATAAGTCCATGGATGGTAGTTTCAGCAAAAATATTGTGTATGTTCTGTTGGTAGAATTGTAAAATGGTACAACCACTCTGCACAGTAGTTTGGCATTTCCTCAAAAAGTTGAACATAGAAACTCCTGCTGTTCCACTACTAGGAATATACCCTAAGGAAATTGAAACAGAGGCACAAATGGAGATCCATACACTGATGTCCATAGAAGCATTATTTATCATCACAGGAACATGGAGACAGCCCAAATGTCCAACCACAAAAGAATGAACTGAGAAGTTGTGGTACATTCACACAATGGAATACTATGCAGCACTCAGGAATAACAATTTAAAAAATTACCGCATAATGTGGGAGAGACTGGAGAGCTTTATGCTTTGTGAACTAGCTCAGTCTCATAAAGACACATACTGCAAAAGACCATTACTATAAAAATAGAAGGATAACTAGTAAAACATGTATGGGAATCTAACAGATGAAGGGGTTGGAAGAGAAGGGTGAGGATGGGTAGGGGTGAAATCACAGGGTTGCACAATTTATGGGTGGAGGCATGGGGTAAAGGAAATGGGAAAGATCCACCAAAGATCTGAAAAGACAGGGTAATAGTGGGCATAGTTCAATATTGATTAATTTTATAAAACACAATGCACGAGAATGCTTGTATGAAACACAGTGTGAAGGAAGAATAGTATAAAACACAATGTATACTAACTTTCTAAGCAAATCAATATAAAATAGGAAAAAAAGATTGTGTATATGGAAGACAAATTTATATCCAGAATAATTGTCAATCCAATAAGGACAAATGCAGTTCCATGTATGTGTCTGAGGAAAGAAACTAGCTAGTTGTCACAGAACATGTTATTTTATTAACTTGTTTCTTCTCTCCTTTTGAGAAAATTCATATGAGACACAAATATTTTAACTTCTATTTTCCGTTCAGAGAGGGATCTCCACATACCTATACCTCTGTAAGGAGCACTGCAATCCCAAAGGCATGCAGTTTCAGGCCACAAGCTGCTCCACCGGAGAAGCAATTAACTGCCTCGGAAAACCCACCGGAGGGTCAACTAAGGAAGGGTTGGTTCTGACTCTACAGTACACAACAACAACATACTTAGATATCACAAATTTTCAAAGTTTCTGAACTTCCAGTCAAATCAGTGCACACAAACTATCAATCATAATACAATCAAATCTTGTCATTTCCCCTTCAAAGTAAAATGAACTGCTTGAGATTCTGTCCACTAGGAAGATTTTTCTTTACCTTCAGGGAAACTCCAGAAAGGTACTCCAATGTTGCTACCACCCACTTTATTCTTTTTTCTTATTTACAATTTTTCTTTTTATTTTGTGACTAAGGTGATCATTCAATTATTCACATCCATTTTAGTTTATGATATTAATTGCAGTATTTACAGTGTAACCACATTTTCCCTACTTTCTCCCTGTGATTTCCATTTCCTTTAATACTTCTTCCTGCCTTCTGGAAGAAAAAAAAAAGACTGCTGCTTTTTTAAAATCTCATGTAGTTGGTTAATCTAAGAAGTGAGTATCTAACTGGTGTTATGTTTCACCTTATAGTCTTGTCTATTGTTTGGTTGAAAGTTGAGTTACAAGGGTGAGTTTTGGTCTCAGTTAAAAGAGTGACAAAGGGCCACGTTGGAGTCTCTACCATTTTCTTTTGGATCAGAAGTCTGACCATATGTTGTTGGGTTTTTTTTGTTTATTCCACATTTCCCCCCACTCTATCTAAGACCACCTACTCTGAGCCAGTTTAGAGTGATCAGCAGAGATAGATGGTCACTACCTAATTCTTCTGGTTTCATGCTTCACAAAGGTTGAGGTTCACATGATTTCTATGCATTTTTGCTTCTCTTCTCTTTTCTTTGTTTTAGATATGTTGACTCCAATAATTGCACCTTAGGGGGCTGGTTGTTTAAGACCCTAGTCACTATTCATCAAAGTAGAATATGACATTGTCTTTGTGAATTATGTTGTCATTTAATCTCCATGTCCCCTGAGTTTATGACACTGAAGTCCCAGGACCAACAACTCCTTCATTATGTTTGGTTATAATTTTACATAATTTCCCCCCTCTGATGGCTCTGCAACATACATAGATATATGCATAACCTATGTTATTTTTAAGAGCTCTCTGGTGTGGTCGTCCATGACAAATTGGAATGCTAACCCAAATGACTCACATGGCTCCAATCCACTAACAGCTCCATAGAATAAAAATGTAGTCTCCTCCTGTTATGATTTACAGCCTCATAAATTCAATGGAGAGTCTGAGTTGGAACCAACTTGATGACAGTGAGTTAGAGTTCTACTAATATGAATGTAGGAAGCTGGTTACGTGGAGTTACACTGTCCACACGAAGGAAGGCAGTTTTAATCTACCATCTGCTGTGAGGTAAGGAAAGCAAGCTCTCATGCAATTTACAGCCTCTTAAAATCCACTGGAGGGTTGGCTAGAAGTCAGTTCCAATTGACAAAAATAATTTGTGTTTTATTTTTGCTATTATAACATAAATGCAAAAATTTCTGTTAAACATAATTATGATTATGTGTATAATCCCTTACATCTGTTCATATGTGTTCATACTGCCTGTAAATTTACTCAATGGCATCTAATAACAACAATAAAAATTGTCTGTTTACTGATTTTTCTCCCTTCCTCTACTCTCCCTCCCAACCCCGGTAACTATCAAAGAATGGTTTTGTGTGCACAACTTTTGTTATTTTTTTTTAATAATTATTTATTGTAGCTTACTGGTAAACTATGATTTGACCAGATTGCACAACAAGAGTAGGTAAAACTATGAACTGGAAGGAAAGTATGGGGAAAATGTAAAAAAATGCTTAAGTCCTGAATACTAACTAGCCAAGGGAGGACCACAGATCAGAAGCACACATCTCCCTAGAGGAAAGGTATTTAGACAGGGATGACAGTGAGAATTTAGTGGCAGGAAAACCAAAGATTGGCCAACAGGATTGTAGACCTACATTATGAGTAACAATGTAATATTGTAATATTGTGGTGGATCGACTTGCAGACATCTGTGATTTGTTTTTCTCTGCGTGTCTTACCAGCCTGAAAATCATGAGCAACAATAAAGGCTAAGGAAGTGGGTGCTGGGTGCTGGGTAAATTCACATGTAAAATATTGTTGTTGTGTGCCATTAAGCGAACTATGACTTGTAATGACTCGACGAACAAAAGTTCTGAACTTTGCCATATCCCACACCATTCTCACCAGCTCAGACCCTTTGTTACGTTCACTGTGTCACTCTATCTTGTTGGGGGGCTTTTCTTCCTCTGACTCTGCACCTTTTCCAGCATGACCCCTTCTAACAATGTGCCCAAAGTATGAGACCTAGTTTTATCGTTCTTTCCCCTACAGAACATTCTGGTTGCACTTCTTTTAAGACATACTTGTTTGTTCTTTTGACAGTCTATGGAATATGCAGTACTCTGCTCCAACACCACCATTCAAAGGCATCAAAACTTCTGTCATCCTTATTCATGTTGTTATTGTGTGCTATTGAGTCAGAACCAACCCATAACTGACCCTCTAGTGGGTTTTCAAAGGCAGTAAATCACCTGACAGGAGATTGTCCATCCTTCTCTCTCAGAGCAGCTGGTGGATTTGAATTACATGTCTTTTCTTAATCATGTTGTTTTTGATTGCCATCGAGTCAAGATCTACTCATAGCAACTCTATGAACAAAAGACCTAATGCCTTTCCACAGCTACCTTTATTTCTCCAAGTTCATAGAGTTTCCAGAGGTGTGTGGTTTAGGAAGTGGATGCCACTCCTGCTTCTCAACCTGTTTTACAAAAGGGAGCTCCACCAAACACTGTCCACACTGGGAAGTCATTTTTAGACCTATCCCCTCATCAATGATTTTAAATCCACGCCCTCTAGCAGGGCTCCACCCTTATCCTTAGTCTAAGGTTCAAGTGCCACTTGCTTTTGAGGAGGACAAGGAAAAGTAACAGACAAGAAAAAGGACCATCCAGATGAAAGCACCATTGAGATGATGCCAGCCAGTCAACTGACTTCCAGAGTGGAGGGAGATAGAGGACTAAATACATTTATTTCTTGTAAGTGACTTACTTTATTCAGCATAAGGTCTTCCAGATTCATCCATGTAATACAGCGTTTTAAAAATTCTTCATGACTTTTATCATTGTATACCATTCCATTAGGTATGTGCACCATAGTTTAGGAAGCTCTGGCAACATCATGAGTAAGGAGTTTCCCTGCCAGTCCAATGGCACACAATGGCACACACATCATATTTACAGTTTCTGAAACCCTGTCAGTTATGAATCAGTTTTGACTTAGCAGGCCATAACAATAACCATCAAATAAATAACCAAAGTTATTTTATTTAATTTTTTCTCTATTGACAGACACTTAGGTTATTTCCATGTTTTCACTTTTGTAAGAATTTCTATAGAGAACACATGCAGTGTATATGTTGGTTTTGTTGTTATGTGTTAAGTTGGAGCAAACTCGTAGCTGACCCTCCAGCAGTTTTCTGAGGTAAAACCCACACAAGGAGATCTTTCTCCCTTGGAGCAATAGGTGGATTCAAATCATATGCCTTTGCATGGGCAGTGCAATGACTTGCCCATTGTTGTTTCGTTGTTGTTATGTGCCCTCGAGTCGCTTGCGACTCATAGCGACCCTATATACAACAGCCCTAAACTCTTCTCTGTCCTGCGCCAATCTCACTGTCTCTGACACTCCCATCCTGATTATCTCAGTCACTGAATCAATCCACCTCATAGAAGGCCTTCCTCTTCTGTGCCATCCCTCCACCCTCCCAAGCATGATGTCCCTCTCTAAGGACCGGTCTCTCCTCACAACATGTCCAAAGTATGTTAGACGGAGCCTCAGAATCCTTGCCTCCAAGGAGCCACCCGGTTTAACCCTCTCCAGGACAAATCTGTTTGTTTTCCTAGCAGTCCATGGTACTCTCAATACTCTTCTCCAGCACCACAGCTCAAAGGCATCAATTCTCCTTCTATCCTCCTTGATCATTGTCCAACTCTCTGATGCATAACAAGTGATTGCGAAGACCATGGCCTGTATCAAACGCACCTTAGTCTCCAGGGAGACACCATTGCTCTTCAGTACTTTGGAGAGGTCCCTAACAGCAGACTTTCCCATCGCAATGCGCCTTTTAATTTCCTGGCTACTGGTGCCAAGAGTGTTGACTGTGGAACCAAGCAAACTAAAGTTGTGTACAATCTCAATCTCTTCACCATCCATCCTGATGCTGCCAATTGTTCCAGTGGTGAGAATCTTTGTCTTCTTGACATTGAGCCTCAATCTATATTGGAGGCTGCAGTCCTTGACACTCTGCAGCAGGCGCTTCAGGTTCTCCTCAGTTTCAGCAAGCAGGGTTGTGCCATCCGCATAATGCAGATTGTTGATAAATCGTCCACCAATCTTGACCCCACATTTCTCCTCACAGAGCCCAGCCTCCCTGATAATCTGTTCTGCATATAGGTTGAAGAGGTATGGAGATAGGATGCATCCCTGGCGTACGCCCTTCCCAATTTTGAACCATGCAGTGTTCCCTTGCTCTGTTCTGACGACTGCCTCCTGGTCCAAGTATAAGTTTCGCATTAGAACGATCAAGTGTTCTGGGATTCCCATTCTTCTCAGAGTCAGCCACATTTTTCTACTAGGGTTAGGAAAGTAGACTGGTGGTAAACATTCTGAGTTCAAATTTTGGCTGTTTTCATATCCTTGAGTAATTTTTGTAACTTTCCTAACTCAGTAGCTCCATTTATAAAATCAGGTTAATAATGTTGTGGTGGTTGTTGTTGATTGCTTTCGAGTCAAGCACAACTCATAGTGACCCTATGAACAAGAGGCCTGAAGCCTTTCTATAGCTATCAACATTTATCAAAGTTCACAGAGTTTCCAGAGGCATGTTGTTTGGGAAGTGGATGACACTCCCGCTTCCAATATACCTATTCAATAGTTATTTTAAAAGATTAAATGTAAAATCTAAGCCATATGAAGTGTTTGTTTTTAGAACAGTGCTTGCTGTACCCCAAAATGGGATGTTTATTATTACCACGATATGATATTTTTGGAAAGTTCCATTGGTATTTCTAGTCCCCTTCCAGCTATTTATTACCCATCCCCAAACTCCCTCTAAAAAGAAATGATTTAAATTTTTGCCCTATCTACTTGACTAACCTGTAGAGTAAACTGAAGGTAGTATCTTCAAACCATCTGTCTACGTCTGCTCTCCAGTCTTTCCTCACTTGTTTTACATGGTGCATTACTGAAACTCTTGGTCTGCATTTATGTATGTGATTAGTAATGGTCTAGCATATAGGTTTCCAGTATCACATGGAAGCAAAATGTGGCTGATGATTACTCCAAATTGGCTAAAACAGACAGAGAACTGCCAGAAGTGCACACTGGGTTTAGAAGAGGCCATGACACCAGGGATATCATTACTGAGATCAGTTGTATCTTGGCTGAAAGCAGAGAATACTACAAGAATGTCTAGTTGTGCTTTATTGAACATGAAAAAGCATTTGATTTTGTGGATCATAACAAACTATGGTTAAAATTGAAGAGAATGGTAGTTCCAGAACTATGCTTAAATGAAACCTATATGTAGATCAAGAAACTTATTTGAACAAAACAAGGGAACATTACATGGTTTAAAATCAAGAAAAGCACATATCAGTGCTGTATCTTTTCTCCTAATCGGTTCAATCTGAATTCTAAAAAAAATCATTCAAGAAGTTGGACATTAGGAAGAAGTGATATCAGGTTCAGAGGAATAACCTTTGTTACAAAGATTACGTTATGCCACAATATTGTTTGCTAAAACTGAGGGGGATTTGAAACACTTGTTGCAGAAGATCAAAAAATACAGCCTACAATATGAATTACATCTCAACATTAAGATCCTCACCACTTAGTCAATTGGGCCAGTGAGATATCATGATAGATGGAGAAAAGATTGAAGTTGTCAATTATTTGAACTTGCTTGGATCCACAATCATCACTACAAGTATCAGCAGTCAAGAAATCAAAAGACCTATTGCACAGGGTAAATCTATAGTCAGCGTCCTTT
Source organism: Elephantulus edwardii (assembly GCF_000299155.1). NCBI lineage: Eukaryota > Metazoa > Chordata > Mammalia > Macroscelidea > Macroscelididae > Elephantulus > Elephantulus edwardii. Next base: position 22,273,268 of record NW_006399762.1, read on the forward strand.
CCAAAGTACTATAGAGCAATGATGTCAGCTTAAATAGTAAGAAGTACCTGATTCAGCCCATGGTCTTTTCAATCCCCTGCTAAGCATCTAAGGCTTGAACAATGAATAAGGATGATAGAAGAAAGATCAATACTTTTGAGTTGTAGTATTAGGGAAGAGTTCTGGGTTTCCCATTTACACCCAAAAGAATTGATAAATATATTTTGAAAAAGTGCATCCAGACTGCTCCTTGGAGACAAAGATAGGGAAACCTCATCTCCCATAATTCGAACATATTATTAGGAAAGACATAGTATAGAAATTATCAAACAATATCACTAATATCACGTGCAAGCAAGACCCAGCTGAAAATTATCCAGAAATGACTGGAACAGCACATCAAAAGAGAACTGCTAGATGTGCAGGTTGGGTGTAGAAGAGGCCGTGGCACTAAGGATATTACAGCCAATGTTAGATGGATCTTAGGTGAAAGCTGAGAGTCCAAGAGCAATATCTATCTGTATTTCACTGACCATGCAAAGGCATTTGACTGTGTGGATTGGAACAAACTGTGGCTAACTCTGAGAAAAACTGGGATCTCAGAACACTTGATTGTGCTTATGTGAAACCTATATTTGAACCAGGAGGCAGTCATCAGAACAGAGCAAGGAAACACTGCATGGTTCAAAATCAGGAAAGGTGTACCCCAGGGATGCATTCTATCTCTATATCTTTTCAACCTATATGTGGAACAGATCATCCTGGGGGCTGATGAGGAGGAATGTGGTATCATGATTGGAGAAAGAGGCATCAACAATCAATTTTATGCAGATGACACAACCTTGCTTGCTGGAACTGAGGAGGACTTGAGACATTTGCTGCAGAAGGTCAAAGACTGCAGTCTTCAATATGGATTGAAACTCAACATCAAGAAACCAAAGATTCTCACCACTTGATCGATTGGTAGCATCATGATAGGTAGTGAAGAGATGGAGATTATTAACTACTTCAATTTGTTTGGCTTCATAATCAACACACTTGGTATCAGCAGGCTGAAAATCAAAAGAGACTGCACTGGGAAAATAAGTTTTCAAGAACTTCTCCAGAATACTGAAGAGCAATGATGTCTAGCTAGAGACTAAGGTGTACTTGATCCAGGCCATGGTCTTTGCAATTACTTGCTATACATCAGAGAGTTGGACAATTAATAAGGATGACAGAAGAACAATCAATACCTTAGATCTGTTGTGCTAGAGAAGAGTGTTGGTCACACTGTGGACTTCCAGGAGAACAAACAGGTCTGTCCTAAAGAGAAAAAAACCAGGCTTCTCCTTGGAAGCAAGAATTCTGAATCTCCTTTTGACATACTTTGGGCATGTTTCAAGGGGGCACCAGTTCTTGAAGAAGGACCCTGGATGAGACAGAGTGACTGACTGACTAGAGTAATGGGTATAGATATGTCAGAGACAATTAAATTGGCTCAGGAGAGAGCAGGGTTCAGAGCTGTTGTACATAAAGTTGCAATGATTTGGAGTCAATTCGAACACAATCGAACACACCAACAACATTCCTTGGATAAGCAATAGGGAGCTCTGGTAGACTAGTGGTAAGAATCTGCGCAGCAATCCCAGAGGCTCGCAGTTTGAATTCACCAGGTGCTCTGCAAGAGAAAGATAGGCAATTTCCTTCTATGTGATTTATTGTTTCTGAAAACCTGCTGGATGTTCAGCTATCCATCAGTTCTGAGTTGATAAGAAACAACAACAATAGCAACAAAACATTCCTTAGAAAAGGACATCAAGCTTGGAAAGGTGAATGAATGGTCAGTGAAAGAGAAGAAAGCCCTAAACAAGATGGACTGACACAGTTTCTGCAGCTATGAGATCAAGTATTTCAAAGATGATTAAGAGGTGAATGAATGGTCAGTGAAAGAGAAGAAAGCCCTAAACAAGATGGACTGACACTGTTGCTGCAGCTATGAGATCAAGTATTTCAAAGATGATTAAGAATGGCACAGGACTGGACAGGATTCAGGCAGGTCTCTTGTTCACAGGGTTGCACAGGTCGTAATCAGCTTGATGGCACTTAACAATAACAACAACAGAAAGCCACAGTAGGTTGTTAGAGATGAAGCAATGCTGAGTTGGCTTTGCTTCCTGATTTAAGACTTTACTGATCATATCGTCCAGTTAATTCTTTGAAGTGGATGTTTTCACTTAGGAAAAAATATACCCATTTTGATTTGGGGTTTTTTTTGTTTTTATTGTTGTTTTAACTGTGAAAATATGGGCAAAACCAGTGTAAAAATCTTGTCAGATCTTTACAAAGCCAGTGTCAATTGCTGTTGAGTCAGAATCAATTCATAACCAACTCTCTGATGGGTTTCCAAGGTTTGGTATCAGTCTTTTAAGAACCACATATTGCTTGAGAAAGGTCTGATGGTGTGTTAGAATTATTACAACAAAAATGTTATAGTTGTTCACAGCTCTTTTTCCATGTGGAATGAGGAGAACTAAACAATAATTTTAGTATTTGAAATGGGGTAAAACAAAATTATTTGCAGGCAAATTGGAAACTATTCTACTCACTATCCCCTCAAATTTATTTGCATATAAAAAATATCTATTACCTAAACCAGAGGATAGACAATCCCACTTCCTTATTTATCTTTTAAACAATGCTCTACCCACACTGGTTCTGGCTGTGGTTAGAAATACTGCTTACATAAGACCATAACTGTAAAAACAGAAGGATAACTATTAAAACATGTTGGGGATAGCAGAAGGCCGAGAATTGGTTGGGGTAAAACTACAGGGATGCACAGATTTGTGGTTGGAAGCGGGGGGAAGTAAATGGGAAGGTTCTGGGCAAAAAGACAGTAATGATGGGCAAAGTAGAAAGGTGATTAATTTTATAAAATATAATGCATAAGAATGATTGTATGAAATACAATGCGAATGAAGAATAGTGTGGAACACGATGTATACAGACTTTTTAAACAAACTAATAAAAGAAAATGGGGGAGAAGAAAAAATTTGAAGTTTGGGTGTTAATCCCTCTGAAAATAATGTGTGTGTGCCATCAAATCTGATCTGACTGACACAGGAGGAGATTGTCTCTCCTTCTCCAGCAGAGAATCTGGTGAATTCGAACTGTGCACCTTTGGGATTACAGTGCAAGTTCTTGCCACTAGGCTACCAGAGCTTGCCATAATAATGAGGTTTTCTTGATGATTTATGGTATTACTGAATTTTCTTCTTTTAAATTAACTGAAAGTAGTATTTTTAAAAAATTCTGGAGATTGCTACTTTGTGGGTTTTTGGTTTTTGATTTTTTTTTTTAAAAAAACTGCTCCTCCCCTCACAGTTCACCTGAATTTTCCAGTTTAGCTCCATTGGCAAAGAAGTAATTAAGAGTCAGTATTAGGAAAGCTCACAAAGTTTCAAAGCACAGGACAAAGGCACATTATTATGTAAATAACATCGAGGCTAAGATTTTGGTAGCTTCCATAGGTTTTGATTCTCATCAAGCCAATTAAATTACCTTAAAAGTGTACTTCAGAAGTATATCTGAAGGTTCCAAATAAATTCAGACTTCAAGATAGAGTAGATTTGAACACAGCAAAATACCATCTTTTCTGCCTATTGAACTTACCCCATGGATCTACAAGGTATCAAGCGACATACTAAATATATTCTTGCCACCAGCTTCTAAAGAAATTGATGTCTTTAATCAAATCATGCATATAAATTAGACCAGTGTTATCTGTAAGGATTTGGATCTAACGGTTCATAGATAAAACTTTTTACCTATTAGAAGATAGAGTCTCAGATATGCAGAGTCATGCTGAAGATCTTCCTGGGTTACTCAGTTTCATACTCAGATTGCCAGGTGAGGTCAAAGCTAAATTCCAATTCCACTCAGTTATATGGAATGATGAGCCATCTCTCTTTCCTGACAAGTTTCCAATTACTAAGCTTTGTCTTCCATCTAAAACCCCTACAGCAGAGTTAAGTACTACATTCCTTCTAATTTCATAGTATATTTGAAGGAGTTTTGTAGAGAATGAAACAAAATGAATGAATACCAAGGCATAAAAAAAATTGGACTCTTATGCATACTTGTGATATGAGAAATTATTTGGAAAACATTAAACCCATTTTCATTCAAAGGTAAATCAACAATAGAAAACAATATGTATTTTTCTTACAAGGTAATCATTCAAATACATTTTTAAAAGAGTTTTCTGGTTGATTTGATAAGCACATAGGCAACAGTCAGCTATTTCTTTAGCTAATTCATGAATCTTTGAGTAAAACTTAAGCCCAGGTTCCTTTGGTAGGATTTAAAGTAGTAAGACATGTGTGAATAAAATAATACTAGGTCGGTGTAATTCTGAATAATAAAATAAAGATTAAGGCGCTAAGTTTGGTCCCTCAAGTACTGGTTAAATTTTAAAAATCAATCAAGAAATAAGATTAAGTGGTTTCTTTGGTACTAAAAATGTAAAGCTAAGACTAAAATGTTCTATTTTACAGATTTAAGAGAAAAAATTATATTTAAATACATTGAAATTGCTGTTAAATTCTCTTCAGTCTGTAAAGAATCTCCAATAAAGTATATTTAGAAAAAAAATCCCTGAGTATATGAAATACTCTATTTGTATCTTCCTAAAAAATGAAGAATAATTTAAAAATTTCAAGAGACATATAAACACAATACTTAGCAAAAATAGTATGCACTTTGAAGGCTCCTTCTATAGTGACTATAAATCAGGTTGTCAAATGCTAAATAAGAGAAATAATACATTTACAAAATTAGAAAACATTATTTAAACACACTAGCCATTCTGAGTTACATCCAAAAACCATGCTCTAATGGTGTCTCTATTTTGTCTTAGCCACTCAATATTGTTCTTCACTGTTTCCAGCACTTGCTCCCTGGGTGTTTGTCCTGCTCCAGCTTCTGGGAACCGGTCAAAAAAGCTCTTTATCTGGAGGGTGTGGAGGTAAGAATAGAAAAAGAAGAAGAAACAAACAAACAAATTATAACAAAGGAAGTCATTTTTAAAGCCAGTTATTCTTTAAGTATTTCACTTAAAAACTTGGTGTATTTGATTTTTGACATTCTATACCACTTAACAACACTTGCAATATATGTCTTACCTCATCATTCAGATTGAACCTATCTTTTAGTGATTAACAATCACTAGTCATGGCATTTGTACCCTGGCAACTTGTGAACCAAAGGAACTGGCATATTAGGGAATGAGAACAGTGTACCAGAGGCTCTGGGCCCATTTTTGCTTCTTCTGGCTTCCATCTTTTCTATGTAGTCCCCAGGGTTTCCCCTGCAAAATCTAGCTTGTGGGATGATGGAATCTGGAGTACTTTAATAGATTTTTAGTTTACTTAGTTAGGGCTTGTTAAAAAAAAAAGACATCTCTGTGAAGTTGCCTTTATTCTTCCTCTTCCTTCCAAAACCCTTTCCAAAACTCAATATAGTATAATTTACTATTCATAAAAAAGAGAATTCTTTTGCTTTTTAACATGTAGATTAATTTTAACATCGCCTCAAGCATATCAGGGATTGCATGGTTAGTACAGATGGGGTAAGAGTCAGATCTGTTGTTCATAGTTGCTTATGAATTGTAGTTGACTCAATGTCATTTAACACAAAAACGTCTAATACACAGATATTGAAAATTCATACAATTTCTATTTGTCCAGCATGAATAGATGAATTCCCCTTACCCCCAAGCACTAAGATATTTTAAAAATGGTTAACAGAAATTTACATTGAAACTACGGATTCTGAGAACTCTTAATGAACTCATTCCTAGGTTACCACATGTGCCTGGAAAAGGAAGTCAGATTTTTCACACTTTGGTAAATTAAATGGGCTCATGTAAACCTTCTAAGGCTTCTAAGACTTTCTCTGCTTTTTAACTTTTGATTTTTCTTTTAAAAAGTTTATTAAAAATATCACACATTTCAGGAGATAGATATTTTCTCATTGTTTTCTACAATTTGAATGGAGAAAAAAAATCAATTATATTTAGGAAAAAAAGAATAAAATTTAATTCTATTCTTAGGTATAAACATAGATGGCTTTATCTTCATACCTGCCAGAGCTGTAGTTCAGTGTTGAAAGGCTCTGCTATTGTGACGATTCGGCCAAGGTTCCTGTCATTGAGGGTATATCTGAAGAGTAATTTTCAAACATATAAGAGTATTAAGTGCTAGAATTTTAAACCTTTTCTATAAATGCAAGTATTTCCTTTAATATTGTGAAGTTGACAAAAAAGAATTTATCAGAGAACATTATTTTACATTCCATGTCCTGCTTTTCTAGAGAAATTCTTATCAATTATACACCTCTTATGTAGACAAATTCACACCATTTTCTCATTTGTGGTAGACTGTTAATTGTAATCTTCAAGTCTAGTCTTCTTCCTTTCTGCAGAGACAAACACCCAACTAAAGACTACCCTCCCTCACAACAAGGTGGCCCAATTCTTAATGATAGAACATGAGATAAAGTGGTTTTTGTGCAACTTTTGCCTCCTTTAAACGTCTCCCTTCTTCCATCCCCCTCCCATCAATGCTAGAACAAGGATACACTAGATCCCGTTTCAACAATGGAGATAGTCAAGCCTTTCTCACAATGTGGACTGTCAATTTTAGGATAGTTAAAGACTAGTCTTTCAAGTCACTGTATTTCCTGGCTGTCTGTTGCTTGGCATTTACCCTAACTATACACTATGCTTCTTTCTATATACTTATTGTGCTTATCTACATACTTATCAAAAAGGTTTATTAGCAAATAGCATGGTTTTGGTTATGTTCTATATCAGGTGGGCAAAGCAGCAATACCGGATGCTAAGTACCAAGACAGAATGTCTAGCAAATGTCCCATCCCTTTTGAATTTTCTCTTTTAAACTACAAGAATCAGAGGTTGTCCCGCAGACTACAGTAGTGATGTCTGCAATATTTCATCACTATCAATCACAGTGCAAGAAGAACAATCACAAAATATTTTTTGCACAACATTTGAACTACTGGAATGTTTGAGAAGGATACAAGAAAATAAATGTAAATGTAAAGAGATGATCAAGCAGAGATTAAAAACTGACTAAGTTCATTGCAAACAAATTATTTTACATTAAAACAATAAAACAAAACATAAACAAAAACTTGTCCTAAAATTAAAAGTCAAATATTAACTGGGGAAACATGATTTAGTACATATAATAAAAGTCAAATTATACCCATTCAATCAAATTTATACTGATTCATAGCAAACTGATGGGGCAGAATAGAATTTCTTCATAGGTTTTCCAAGACTGAAATATTTTTAAGAAGGAGATTTTGTCATCTTTCTTCTGAAGAGTGGTTGATAGGTTTAAACTACTAACCTTTTAATTTGTAGCCAACTATTTAAACACTGTGCCAACAATGATCATTATATATATATATACATATAAATTATCTATAATTTGTATTATAGGAGTATGAAATTAACAATTAAAGAACCGACACAACCCACAGTTCACAAGAGAAATATAAGTGGGAGATGTGTCAATGGGAAAAGATGAAATGTAGTAGTAATCAATCTTCATTATACTAGATCTAAAGCTCAATCTTAATATGGATACCACAAAATTGAAATCTATGATGTCTTTCATCTCTACTATCATCACTCTTTATTCAAAGTGTAACGTCCTCATTTTCCATTACAATGCTGCCCTTTGTCTTTGTTAGGTGCCATCTGATAAACTCTTAACAACCCTATGAAGAACAGATCTGAGCCTTGTCTTCTAATGCACCGTGGATCGCTGATATGCTCAAACCTACTGTTACGGTCACTGTGTCAATCCATCTAGTTAAGGATCTTTCTCTCTTTCTCAGACCCTCCTCCTTTCTCTGCATGATATCCTTGTCCAAGGACTAGCTCCTCCTGACAACATGTCCAAAGGATGTAGGACAAAGTGTCACCACACTTGCCTCTGAGGAACATCCTGGTTTTAATTCCTCCAAGATGTGATCGTTATTTTGGTAATCCATGGGACATTCAGTACTCTTCTCGAGCAACTTGTGTTCTTGCTTCTGATCCACTCTCCTAGATCTCTTGAATCTCACAAACCTTTCCAGTTTGCCCTTTGTAATGGTTCCATTTACAGGGAATACTGCTTCTCATTTGGAAAATGCTTCATTTCTCACATCCCTTTGTAGTGCCAGGTCAGGAAATGAGATTGATGGTGCAAGCTCCCCTTTGTTCTTTCTAAGCCATTATTTCTCTGTTCTCTTTTAAAAGGTCACTGAATGAGGGTTGCAAAGTGGATTATATTTGTGTACCAACAAAGGAGTTTTTCTTTTGTTTGTCAAGGAGAGGAGGCAAGGGGGGGGGGGGGGGGGGGGGGGGGGTCGGGGAGAAAAGTGCAACAATGAATTAATGGATTCTAAAGTCTGTAGATGTTCATTGAAATAAAAAAAAAATTTAAAAAATATTACAAAGAGAAACCTGTATAAATGTTCATACTCAGAAATGGCCAATGATTCTTCCACTCCTGAAATGAGTTGATTCGCAGATAACTTATAAATTCTGAAGCTAAATGGTATTTTTCTTTTTCTCCAATTCTTCAAATAAATGTAATCATGAAAATACAAAAAAAAAAGCCACTGTCTTTTCAATTGCTATTCAGTTGTGAAAGGAGAAGAATTGATGCATTTGAGTTGTGGTGTTATAGAAGAGTGCTGAGGATTCTGAAGACTGTCAAAGAATAAACAAATATATTTTGGAGAAAGTGCAACCAAATGCTCCATACAGGCAAAGATCGTGAAATTTTATCTCACATACTTGGGACATGTTGTTAGGAGAATCACTCCTTGTAAAGCGGCATGAAGCTTGGAAAGGTGGAGGAAGATCTTCAATGAAATGAATTCACACAGGAACTATAACAATGGACTCAAGTAAAACAAGGATGATAAAGATGGCACAGGATAGGGCAAGGTTCAAATCCATTACCCATAAGATCAATATGAGCCACAGTGGATTCAACGGGACCTGAGAACATTTTTAAAAAAACTATTCCCTCAAGTTATCGTCTCTCACTTATTACACACCTTAGTACCTAAGACATAGTTGTTCTCTCCACTCCATGCTATGAGTGACTTTAAGTTCACACGGATGATCCATATGGATAATACCTTAGCGCCTTACCTCTTGACCTTGTCTTTTCAATAATCCTTTTTTCTATCAAGTTAAAAATGTATTATACTTTCGCTTCATCTTCACCCTGACATCCTTAGTCCAATCTACTAACTTTTGCCAGAACTATTGAAATAGCTCTCTTACTGCTTACTCCAAATTTACTCTGGCCTCCTTCAAAGCCTATTCTTCACCTTAATTCCAGAGCTTTCTTTAAAAAGTAAAACCAGTCATTTCTAGTGTTACTTAAAATGTTTTAATGACTATCTGCACACCCATGTTTATTGCTGCTTTGTTCACAATAGCAAAGGGTTGGAAACAACCCAAGTGCCCATGAGCAAACGAATGGCTAGAGAAGCTGTGGTATATTCACACAATGAAATACTATGCTGCATTGAAAATCAAGGAATTTATGAAATATTATACAAAATGGGTGACCCTGGAGGACATTATGCTGAGTGAAATATCTCAGTCACAAAAGGGCAAATATTGCATGGTGCTACTGTTGTAAAATGGGACTGACATCGGCGTTGAGGGAAGACTGAGAAAGAGGGGATAAAGAATGTATTGAATGTATTCCTTCATTGAAACAGAGGAAGGAGAGAACTGTTTAAAAGGGATATATGATTAGGTATTATTGTCATGACAGGAGTCCAGAATGAAGGCTGCACAGTGGAGTGGACTTGGGGGGGAGGGACTGTATAACAATGAGAGAATTTTTCTTTTACTTTTCAAAGATAAGAGTGAATTGGGGGGAGGGGTGGTAAGGGATAAAAGTGCAATAATGAATGAATGGAAATCCCAAGTCTCTGTAAACTTTCATTAAAATTAATTAAAAAAAGAAGAAAAATAGTAATAGCATGCTTCTGGCTGAGAAACTAAAATTTAACTATTAAAAGAAACAAAAAACCAAAAAAAACCCCTTTGTAATGAGTACCGTTTTTTAGAATAAGAGCAGAGAGCTTTTTAAAAAGGTAAAATGGGACTGACATCAGGGTTGAGGGGAGACTGAGAAAGAGGGGATTAATTATGTATACTGCATTGAAATAGATGTGGGAGAGAACTGTTTGAAAGGGATATATGATTAGGTATAATTGCCATGGCAGGGGTCCAGAACGAAGGCTGCATAGTGGAGTGGACTTGGGAGAGGGATTGTATAACAATGAAAGAATTTTACTTTTCAAAGAGAAGAGCAAACTGGTGGGGACCGG
>NW_006399762.1:22283863-22285700 GCF_000299155.1 Elephantulus edwardii
ATCACTTCAGAAATACTTCTAACTTGTCATAACTTGGACAGTTCCTACTTTATAACCTTTCCTTTAAAATAATACTTTATTGTGTTTTAGGTGAAAGTTTTTACAGCAAATTAAGATTCTCATTCAACAATTTTTATACAAACTGTTCTTGGACCATAGTTATATTTTTCACAATAGTTCGCATTCTCATTGTTTCCATTAGCTAATATACTTGTCCTTTCATTTTCAGCTTTGGTTTATGAAAATCTTTTGATCACAAATAGTTGATTGTTTAAGGAAACACAGTGTTTATGGGCACTTTGTTTATTTTATAAGCCAATATAGTATTCGGCTAAAAAGTGACCTCCAGGAATGGTTTCAGTTCCAAATTCAAGAGTTATTTGAAGGATATGGATTCTGGAGTCAGGAGCCGGTCATATAAGCGGAGACCACTTTGCTAACCATCATGGACTCACTGGGGCTCTGAAATCAGCAGGACAGAGCTCTTGAAGGGCTTTCTGAGGAGTGCTCACCTGTTCCTGAAACCAAGGAAAATCTGTCTGTGTTTTTATTGAATGTTAATTAAATTTGGGATTGTTGTTATTTTTTAATAGGAACTTTAATTTTGTTCTGCAATTTTCTCCCATTTTATTGAGACTTTCTATATTGCATCTTTGAGCTTTGGTGACTTAGTGGTAAGAAGTTACACTGTCAACCCAAAGGCATGCAGTTTGAATCTGTCAGTTGCCCCATGGAAGAAAGATGGGCAATCTCCTCCTGTGCATATTAAGTAACAATGAAAACTCAGCCATGAGTTGGTTCTGACTTGACAGTACACAACAACAATTACAACAAATTATATTTTTGATTCTTCACATTCTTTAAGTACAACTTAAACCTTTTCTATTGACAGATGTTATACTTGAAAGTATATACATATTTGTGTAATTTGCTACTGGCCAGTATCACTTGAGGAAGGAATCCTACTGTGCACTGCGGAGTTAAATAACCAACTGAAAATTGTTCAAATCCATCAAAGCTTCTACTTGTGTGAAAAATGAGGCATTCTGCTTCCATTAAGATTTGTAACATTGCAAACACTATAGGATAGTTCTACTCTGTCTTATGGGATCTCTTTGAATCAAAATAGACTCAGTGGCAATGAGTTTCATTTTTCAGGGTCACTTTATTGTTATTGACATGTGAACAGAGAATCAAGTCAGTTTCACATCACTATTGCATAAGCATAAGGCATCCTGTTATATTAACTGGATGAAAAACATCCACAATATAGAATTATGTAGAATGGTGATCATAAAAAATACCTTATTTTGTGGTTTAATTTCTAGAAATAAACAAAGCACCATGAAAACTTATTTGAGGAACAATAGTAATTGATAAGAAGGGTTGTTTCTAAGAGGTTAAAGGTATTTGTTGTATTCTTGTTTTTGCATATCTGTATATTGTCTACATGCAAAATCATGTTTTTATAAGAAGCAAATGGAAACTTAAGAGGAAATGATACTAAGTTTCTGTAAGCAGAATATTTTGTAGATTGAAAGTCTCCTAACTGCATATGATGAAACAATTTTCCTTACATTCTGTAATCTATAATATTCTTCTTCTATATTGTTTTTGGTGATTAAAAGTCAAAGGGCATATTTGGGAATGAATGGGTAATGAATGATTAAAAAAAGACTACAACTCCCTTTACTATTTAAACTGTATTTATGCCCAAATCCAATATTACATGTTGTTGTTGTTATGTGCCGTCGAGTCGTTTTCGACTCATAGCGACCCTATGCACAACAGCCCTAAACCCTGCTCTATCCTGCGCCAACCGCACTGTCTCTGACAC